>NW_025750957.1:0-17021 GCF_021184085.1 Oncorhynchus gorbuscha | reverse complement strand
AGCAGTCCACTAGCTAGACACAGCAGTCCACTAGCTAGACGCAGCAGTCCACTAGCTAGCCGCAGCAGTCCACTAGCTAGCCGCAGCAGTCCACTAGCTAGACGCAGCAGTCCACTAGCTAGACACAGCAGTCCACTAGCTAGCTAGACACAGCAGTCCACTAGCTAGCTAGACACAGCAGTCCACTAGCTAGCTAGACACAGCAGTCCACTAGCTAGACACAGCAGTCCACTAGCTAGCCACAGCAGTCCACTAGCTAGCTAGACACAGCAGTCCACTAGCTAGATAGACACAGCAGTCCACTAGCTAGACACAGCAGTCCACTAGCTAGACACAGCAGTCCACTAGCTAGCCGCAGCAGTCCACTAGCTAGCCGCAGCAGTCCACTAGCTAGCCGCAGCAGTCAACTAGCTAGCCGCAGCAGTCCACTAGCTAGACGCAGCAGTCCACTAGCTAGACACAGCAGTCCACTAGCTAGCCACAGCAGTCCACTAGCTAGCCACAGCAGTCCACTAGCTAGACACAGCAGTCAACTAGCTAGACACAGCAGTCCACTAGCTAGACACAGCAGTCCACTAGCTAGACACAGCAGTCCACTAGCTAGACACAGCAGTCAACTAGCTAGACACAGCAGTCCACTCGTTAGACACAGCAGTCCACTCGTTAGACACAGCAGTCCACTAGCTAGACACAGCAGTCCACTAGCTAGACACAGCAGTCCACTAGCTAGACACAGCAGTCCACTAGCTAGACACAGCAGTCAACTCGTTAGCCACAGCAGTCAACTAGCTAGACACAGCAGTCCACTAGCTAGACACAGCAGTCCACTAGCTAGACACAGCAGTCCACTAGCTAGACACAGCAGTCAACTAGCTAGACACAGCAGTCAACTAGCTAGACACAGCAGTCCACTAGCTAGCCACAGCAGTCCACTAGCTAGCTAGGCGCAGCAGTCCACTAGCTAGCTAGGCGCAGCAGTCCACTAGCTAGCCACAGCAGTCCACTAGCTAGCTAGGCGCAGCAGTCCACTAGCTAGCTAGCCGCAGCAGTCCACTAGCTAGCTAGGCGCAGCAGTCCACTAGCTAGCTAGCCGCAGCAGTCCACTAGCTAGCTAGGCGCAGCAGTCCACTAGCTAGCTAGCCGCAGCAGTCCACTAGCTAGCTAGGTAGCTGTTTACCGTTCTAGCACAATAACTAATTTGTCTAGATGTTTCTGTGTTAATGTCATGACGTGGTTAGTTTAGATGTTTCTGTGTGTTAATATGTCGTGAGGTGGTTAGTTTAGATGTTTCTGTGTGTTAATATGTCGTGAGGTGGTTAGTCTAGATGTTTCTGTGTGTGTGTTTATGATGTGTGGGAACTTGGTTTGGCGGTTAGGATTTGTGTTTAAGCCATAAACAGCCAAGGGAAAACACAATACTCTCTTTAATTTATTTAATGGCCCTGTCTATAAAGTGACTGGTTTTGAACAGGTTACAGCCAGTATGTTTAACAGTCCCCTGTACTTTCAATAGGAACAGCACAGTGATCTCACTCTCAAAGTAATATAAATCTCTGCCTCGTGGACACCAGACTGACGGTGGGCATTGAATGATTATATCTCTCTGACTGACAGCTGTGGACCAGTCTCTGTGGACCAGTCTCTGTAGACCAGTCTCTGTGGACCAGTCTCTGTGGACCAGCAGCATGACTAATAGCTATAGACCAGTCTCTCTAGACCAGTCTCATCTCAGACCAGTTACTAGGATCTCTCTCTCTCTCGTAGTCTTATAACAGGCTGCTACACTGTTTTGAACTTGGTGATACAGTACTCTGTGTTGGCACCAGACCTTTACTCTGAGAGAGAGAGAGAGAGAGAGAGAGAGAGAGAGAGAGAGAGAGAGAGAGAGAGAGAGAGAGAGAGAGAGAGAGAGAGAGAGAGAGAGACAGAGAGAGAGAGACAGAGAGACAGAGAGACAGACAGAGAGAGAGAGGAGTATTTGATGAGAGGTATCAGGTGAAATAACCATAGAGACAAAGGAGCCTCTGGATCCTGGTTAACAAACACCTGTTCACACACCTGTTCACACACACACACACACACACACACACACACACACACACACACACACACACACACACACACACACACACACACACACACACACACACACACACACACACACACACACCTGTTAAGACACTCACACACCTGTTAAGACACTCACAGCTCTCTCTCTCTCTTTATCTCTCTATATCCCCCATCTCTCTCTCTCTGGACTCACATAGAAACAGGCTTCAGGAGAGTCTCTGTGTACTTTGCTTCAGTCACAGCTGCCAAAATAACATGGTCTGACTAATGTCCGTTTAAGCGGCGCATATTCCTGTAGATTTCTTCAGGACATTTGGCAGAGATTGTACTCTGGTTTCAGCATCAGATGCAGACTTAAGGTTAAAGTTAGGTCAATGTTGATGCACATCGATGACACAGTCCAACTCTCCAAGTTAGCTCTCCATCCCTAGCTCCACCCCTGCTCCTAATATGGTATCTATCCATCCCTAGCTCCACCCCTGCTCCTAATATGGTATCTATCCATCCCTAGCTCCACCCCTGCTCCTAATATGGTATCTATCCATCCCTAGCTCCACCCCTGCTCCTAATATGGTATCTATCCATCCCTAGCTCCACCCCTGCTCCTAATATGGTATCTATCCATCCCTAGCTCCACCCCTGCTCCTAATATGGTATCTATCCATCCCTAGCTCCACCCCTCATGTACAGCAATGAGACAGATATGCCAAATAACACTAACCCCAGGCCAAATAACCATAACCCCCGGCCAAATAACACTAACCCAGGCCAAATAACACTACCCCAGGCCAAATAACCCTAACCCCAGGCCAAATAACCCTAACCCCAGGCCAAATAACACTAACCCCAGGCCAAATAACACTAACCCCAGGCCAAATAACACTAACCCCGGCCAAATAACACTAACCCAGGCCAAATAACCCTAACCCAGGCCAAATAACACTAACCCCAGGCCAAATAACACTAACCCAGGCCAAATAACACTAACCCAGGCTCAAATAACCTCAACTGTGACACAAATAACCCTAACCCCAGGCCAAATAACACTAACCCAGGCCAAATAACACTAACACTAAAGTGCATAGTCACTTTAATTTCTACCTACATATACACTGCTGCTACTCTCTTGTTTATTATCTATGTATAGTCACTTTTACCTTACCTACATATACACTGCTGTTACTTTGCTTATTATCTATACATAGTCACTTTACCCTACCTACACTGCTGCTACTTCGTTTATTATCTATGCATAGTCACTTACCCCTTACCTACATACACTGCTGCTACTCTGTTTATTATCTATGTATAGTCACTTTTACTTCCCTACTTCATATATACACTGCTGTTACTCTCTGTTTATTATCTATGCATAGTGTCACTTTACTCCTACCTACATATACACTGCTGCTACTTGTTTATTATCTATGCATAGTCACTTTACCCCTACCTACATATACACTGCTGCTACTCTCTGTTTATTATCTATGCATAGTCACTTTTACCCCCTACCTATATACACTGCTGCTCTCTCTGTTTATTATCTATGCATAGTCACTACTCCCTACCTACATATACACTGCTGCTGCTCTCTGTTTATTATCTATGCATAGTCACTTTACCCCTACCTACATACACTACTGCTACTCTCTGTTTATTATCTATGCATAGTCACTTTAACACTACCTACATATACACTACTGCTACTCTCTGTTTATTATATATACATAGTCACTTTACCCCTACCTACATATACACTGCTGCTACTCTCTGTTTATTATCTATGCATAGTCACTTTACCCCTACCTACATATACACTGCTGCTACTCTCTGTTTATTATCTATACATAGTCACTTTACCCCTACCTACACTGCTGCTACTCTCTTTTATTATCTATGTATAGTCACTTTACCCCTACCTCTATATACACTGCTGCTACTCTGTTTATTATCTATGCATAGTCACTTTACCCCCTACCTACATATACACTGCTGCTACTCTGTTTATTATCTATGCATAGTCACTTTACCCTACCTACATATACACTGCTGCTACTCTGTTTATTATCTATGCATAGTCACTTTACCCCTACCTACATATACACTGCTGCTACTCTGTTTATTATCTATGCATAGTCACTTTACCCCTACCTACACTGCTGCTACTCTCTGTTTATTATCTATGCATAGTCACTTTACCCCTACCTACACTGCTGCTACTGCTGCTACTCTCTGTTTATTATCTATACATAGTCACTTTACCCCTACCTACATATACACTGCTGCTACTCTGTTTATTATCTATGCATAGTCACTTTACCCCTACCTACATATACACTGCTGCTACTCTGTTTATTATCTATGCATAGTCACTTTACCCCTACCTACATATACACTGCTGCTACTCTGTTTATTATCTATGCATAGTCACTTTTACCCCTACCTACATATACACTGCTGCTACTCTCTGTTTATTATCTATACATAGTCACTTTACCCCTACCTACACTGCTGCTACTCTCTGTTTATTATCTATGCATAGTCACTTTACCCCTACCTACATATACACTGCTGCTACTCTCTGTTTATTATCTATGCATAGTCACACCTACACCACCCGTTGTTACAGGAAGGCCATAAAGATCATCAAGGACATCAACCACCGAACCACTGCCTGTTCACCCCGCTATCATCCAGAAGGCGAGGTCAGTACAGGTGCATCAAAGCTGGGACCGAGAGACTGAAAAACAGCTTCTATCTCAAGGCCATCAGACTGTTAAACAGCCACCACTAACATTGAGTGGCTGCTGCCAACACACTGTCATTGACACTGACCCAACTCCAGCCACTTTAATAATGGGAATTGATGGGAAATGATGTAAATATATCACTAGCCACTTTAAACAATGCTACCTTATATAATGTTACTTACCCTACATTATTCATCTCATATGCATATGTATATACTGTACTCTACATCATCGACTGCATCCTTATGTAACACATGTATCACTAGCCACTTTAACTATGCCACTTTGTTTACTTTGTCTACACACTCATCTCATATGTATATACTGTACTCGATACCATCTACTGTATGCTGCCCTGTACCATCACTCATTCATATATCCTTATGTACATGTTTCTTATCCCCTTACACTGTGTATAAGACAGTAGTTTGGAATTGTTAGTTAGATTACTTGTTGGTTATCACTGCATTGTCGAACTAGAAGCACAAGCATTTAGCTACACTCGCATTAACATCTGCTAACCATGTGTATGTGACCAATAAAATTTGATTTGATTTGATTTGATTTAGTCGTACAGAGGCCCATTATCAGCAACCATCACTCCTGTGTTCCAATGGGCACGTTGTGTTAGCTAATACAAGTTTATAATTTTAAAAGGCTAATTGATCATTAGAAAACCCTTTTTGCAATTATGTGAGCACAGCTGAGAACTGTTGTTCTTATTAAATAATCAATAAAACTGGCCTTCTTTAGACTAGTTGAGTATCTGGAACATCAGCATTTGTGGGTTTGATTACAGGCTCAAATGGCCAGAAACAAATAACTGAAACTCGTCAGTCTATTCTTGTTCTGAGAAATGAAGGGTTATTCCATGCGAGAAAAAGCCAGAACGTACAAAGCTGTGTACCCTTCACAGAACAGCGCAAACTGGCCTGACCAGAATAGAAAGAGGACTGGGAGGCCCCGGTTCACAGCAGAGCAAGAGGACAAGTACATTAGAGTGCCTAGTTTGAGAAACTGATGCCTCAGAAGTTCTCAACTGGCATACGTCATTAAATAGTATCCATAAAACACCAGTCTCAACGACAACAGTGAAAGGCAACTCCGGGATGCTGGCCTTCTAGGCAGAGTTCCGCTGTCCAGTGTCTGTGTTCTGTTGCCCATCTTAAACTTTTATTTTTATTCGCCTGAGATATGGCTTTTACTTTTAAACTCTGCCCTTTATGGTTGTGAGGTCTGGGGTCCACTCACCAAGCAAGAATTCACAAAATGGGACAAACACCAAATTCAGACTCTGCATGCAGAATTCTGCAAAGATATCCCTTGTGTACAATGTAAAACACCAAATAATGCATGCAGGGCAGAAATAGGCCGACTCCCACTAATTATCAAACTCCAGAAAAAGAGCCGTTAAATTCTACAACCACCTAAAAGACGATTCCCAAACCTTCCATAACAAAGCCATCACCTACAGAGATAAACCTGGAGAAGAGTCCCCTAAGCAAGCTGGTCTGGGGCTCTGTTCACAAATACAAACAAACCCACAGAGCCCCAGGACAGCACCACAATTTTTTTAAATGTAAATTGTATTTTTATTTAACCTTTATTTAATTAACTAGGCAAGTCAGTTAATAACAAATTCTTATTTACAATTACGGCCTACCCCGGCCAAACCTGGGCTGACGCTGGGCCAATCGTTGGGACTCTATGGGACTCCAATGCAGCTGGTTGTGATACATCTTGGTGTAGACACCAAAAAAATCACCAGAAAAGAAATATAGAATAGATTGCTTGACACATTGGAAAATATTAACAGAGAAAACAGCAAACTAGAATTCAAAACTAGAATGTTATTTGGTCCTAAACAGAGTACACAGTGGCAGAATACCTGACCACTCTGACCCGACCCTAAACAGAGAGTACACAGTGGCAGAATGCCTGACCACTGTGACTGACCCAAACTGAGAGTACACAGTGGCAGAATACCTGACCACTGTGACTGACCTAAACAGAGAGTACACAGTGGCAGAATACCTGACCACTGTGACTGACCCTAAACAGAGAGTACACAGTGGCAGAATACCTGACCACTGTGACTGACCTAAACAGAGAGTACACAGTGGCAGAATACCTGACCACTGTGACTGACCCTAAACTGAGTACACAGTGGCAGAATACCTGACCACTGTGACTGACCCTAAACAGAGTACACAGTGGCAGAATACCTGACCACTCTGACTGACCCTAAACAGAGAGTACACAGTGAAATACCTGACCACTGTGACTGACCCTAAACAGAGAGTACACAGTGGCAGAATACCTGACCACTGTGACTGACCCTAAACAGAGAGTACCCAGTGGCAGAATACCTGACCACTGTGACTGACCTAAACAGAGAGTGGCAGAATACCTGACCACTGTGACTGACCCCTAAACAGAGAGTGGCAGAATACCTGACCACTGTATTGACCCAAACTTAAGGAAAGCTTTGACTATTTCCAGACTCAGTGAGCATGGCCTTGCTGATTGAGAAAGGCTGCCGTAGGCAGACATGGCTCTCAAGAGAAGAAACTGAGCTGCACTTCCCTAACCTCCTGCCCAATGTATGACCATATTAGAGACACATATTTCCCTCAGATCACACAGATCCACAAAGAATTAAAAAACAAATACAATGTAGATAAACTCTCATATCTTTTGGGTGAAATTCCACAGTGTGACATCACAGCAGCAAGATTTGTGACCTGTTGCCACGAGAAAAAGAGCAACCAGTGAAGAACACACACCATTGTAAATACAACCCATATTTATGCTTATTTATTCTCCCTTTTTGTACTTTAACTATTTGTGTACATTTGTTTACAATATATGACATTTTAAATGTCTCTATTCTTTGGAACTTCTGTGAGTGTAATGTTTACTATACATTTTTTCAATGTTTATCTCAATTTTGTTTATTATCTAATTTACTTGCTTTGGCAATGTATGCATATGTTTCCCATGACAATAAAGTTGCTTAAATAGAATTTAATTCAATTGAAATTTAGAGAGAAAGAGAGAGCGAGATATGAGAGAGAGAGAGAAGAGAGAGAGAGAGAGAGAAATACTCATTCTATAATTGCCTTCCCTTTTCCTAGTTTGTCCCTTTCTCTAAATCCAACCCTCTCCTCATTTCACTCTGTTCAGTACTTTGACAGACACTCAGAGTCGACAGCAGTCTTCTCTTCTTCTCTGGAGTAGAATGGTGGCTGGAGCATGGAGGTTGGAATGGGCTAGCGTAGTGTGAAATCCTCATTCAAATTCAAACTTTATTGTTAATTTACTGTCAAACACCAACTCTAAGCAGACATAGCCACACCTCTGTTCCCCGTCTGTCTCTCCTTCTCCTTCCCCCTCTCCTTCCCCCTCTCCTTCCCCTGCTCTCCTTCTACTTCCCCTGCTCTCCTTCTACTTCCCCTGCTCTCCTTCTACTTCCCCTGCTCTCCTTCTACTTCCCCTGCTCTCCTACTTCCCCTGCTCTCCTACTTCCCCGGCTCTCCTTCTACTTCCCCGGCTCTCCTTCTACTTCCCCAGCTCTCCTTCTACTTCCCCGGCTCCTTCTCCTTCCCCCTCTCCCTCTCCTTCTCCCTCTCCTTCCCCTCTCCTTCCCCCTCTCCTTCCCCCTCTCCTTCCCCTTCCCCCCTCTCCTTCCCCCTCTCCTTCTCCTTCTCCCTCTCCCCTTCTCCTTCCCCCTCTCCTTCTCCTTCCCCTCTCCTTCTCCTTCCCCTCTCCTTCTCCTTCCCCCTCTCCTTCCCTTCCCCTTCTCCTTCCCCCTCTCCTTCCCTTCCCCTCTCCTTCCCCCTCCCCTCTCCTTCCCCCTCCCTCTCTCCTTCCCCCTCCCCTCTCCTTCCCCCTCTCCTTCCCCCTCTCCTTCTCCTTCCCCCTCTCCTTCCCCCTCTCCTTCCCCTGCTCTCCTTCTACTTCCCCTGCTCTCCTTCTACTTCCCTGCTCTCCTTCTACTTCCCCTGCTCTCCTTCTACTTCCCCTGCTCTCCTTCTACTTCCCCTGCTCTCCTACTTCCCGGCTCTCCTTCTACTTCCCCGGCTCTCCTTCTACTTCCCCAGCTCTCCTTCTACTTCCCGGCTCCTTCTCCTTCCCCCTCTCTCCCCTCTCCTTCTCCCTCTCCTTCCCCCTCTCCTTCCCCTCTCCTTCCCCTTCCCCTCTCCTTCCCCCTCTCCTTCTCCTTCTCCCTCTCCTTCTCCTTCCCCCTCTCCTTCTCCTTCCCCCTCTCCTTCTCCTTCCCCCTCTCCTTCCCCCTTCCCCCTCTCCTTCCCCTTCCCCTTCTCCTTCCCCCTCTCCTTCTCCTTCCCCCTCTCCCTTCCCCTTCCCCCTCTCCTTCCCCCTCCACCTCTCCTTCCCCCTCTCCTTCCCCCTCTCCTTCTCCTTCCCCCTCTCCTTCCCTTCCCCCTCTCCTTCCCCTCCCCCTCTCCTTCCCCCTCTCTTCTCCTTCCCCCTCTCCTTCCCCCTCTCCTTCCCCCTCTCCTTCTCCTTCCCCCTCTACTTCCCCCTCTCCTTCTCCTTCCCCCTCTCCTTCCCCCCTCTCCTTCCCCCTCTCCTTCTCCTTCCCCCTCTCCTTCCCCCTCTCCTTCTCCTTCCCCCTCTCCTTCCCCCTCTCCTTCCCCCTCTCCTTCTCCTTCCCCCTCTACTTCCCGCTCTCACTTGCAACGTCAGGGTTGTGGGTCTAATTCCCACGGGGGACCAGTCTGAACAAAAAAGGTGGGTATAGAAGGAAAATGTTCACTGTAGGTGAATCTGGATAAGAGTGTCTGCTAAATGAATCAAATGGAAATGGAGAGAAGGAGTGAGATGATTCCTTAAAGAACACAAACACATCAGCAAACTGTCCTGTCTCTGACCTGGGAAAGGACAATAAACAGAGGAGGAGAGGGGGAGAGGAGGAGAGGGGAGAGGAGGAGAGGAAGAAAGGTGGAGAGGGAGGAAAGGGAAAGGAGAGGAGGAGAGGAGAGGAGGAGAGGGGGAGAGGAAGGAGAGGGGAGAGGAGGAGAGGGGGAGAGGAGGAGAGGGGAGAGGGAGGAGAGGAGGAAAGGGAGGAGAGGAGGAGGAGGAGGAAGGAAGGAGGGGAGGGGGAGGAGGAAGAGAGGAAGAGGTGGAGGAGAGGAGGAAAGGGGAGAGGAGGAGAGGAGGGGGAGGAGAGGAGGAGGAGGGAGGAGAGGAGGAAGGAAGAAGGTGGAGAGGAGGAAAAGGAGAGGAGGAGGAGGAGAGGAGGAGGGAGGGGAGGAGAGGAGGGGAGGGGAGAGGAGGAGAGGGGGAGAGGAGGGAGAGGAAAGGTGGAGAGGAGGAAAGAGAGGAGAGGAGGAGAGGGGAGAGGAAGAGAGGAAGAAAGGTGGAGAGGAGGAAGGGGGAAGGAGGAGAGGAGGAGGAGAGGAGGGGAGGAGAGGAGGAAGGGGGGAGAGGGGAAAGGAGGGAGAGGAGGAGAGGAAGAAAGGAGGAGAGGAGGAAAGGGGGAGAGGAGGAGAGGAGAGGAGGAGAGGAGAGGAGGAGAGAGAGGAGAAGGAGGAAAGGGGGAGAGGAGGGAGAGGGACGCTGACAACAATGTAACCGAGGTGGGACAGATAGCAGCTACATGCAAACACACAGGTGGCCTAGAAACAGACAGGAGAGAGACCAAGGGAACAGACAGGAGAGAGACCAGGGAACAGACAGGAGAGAGACCAAGGAACAGACAGGAGAGAGGCCTATGGAACAGACAGGAGAGAGGCAATGGGAACAGACAGGAGAGAGGCAATGGGGAACAGACAGGAGATAGGCCAAGGTAACAGATAGGAGAGAGGCCAAGGGAACAGACAGGAGAGAGGCCTATGGAACAGACAGGAGAGAGGCCTATGGAACAGACAGGAGAGAGGCAATGGGAACAGACAGGAGATAGGCCAAGGTAACAGATAGGAGAGAGGCCAAGGGAACAGACAGGGAGAGAGGCATATGGAACAGACAGGAGAGAGGCAATGGGAACAGACAGGAGATAGGCCAAGGTAACAGATAGGAGAGAGGCCAAGGGAACAGACAGGAGAGAGGCCAAGGGAACAGACAGGAGAGAGGCCAAGACTTCAAGGACAGTATGGCGAGATAGAGGTCTGGATAGAGAGATAGAGGTCTGGATGGAGATAGAGGTCTGGATAGAGGACAATATAGAGATATAGTGGTCTGGATAGAGATATAGAGGTCTGGATAGAGAGATAGAGGTCTGGATGGAGGACAGAATAGAGGTCTGGATGGAGGACAGAATAGAGATAAAGAGGTCTGGATAGAGAGATAGAGGTCTGGATAGAGAGATAGAGGTCTGGATAGAGATATAGAGGTCTGGATAGAGGCTAGTATAGAGATATAGAGGTCTGGATAGAGGATAGTATAGAGATATAGAGGTCTGGATAGAGGATAGTGTAGAGATATAGAGGTCTGGATAGAGGATAGTATAGAGATATAGAGGTCTGGATAGAGGATAGTATAGAGATATAGAGGTCTGGATAGAGGATAGTATAGAGATATAGAGGTCTGGATAGAGGATAGAGGTCTGGATAGAGAGATAGAGGTCTGGATAGAGATATAGAGGTCTGGATAGAGGATAGTATAGAGATATAGAGGTCTGGATAGAGGATAGTATAGAGATATAGAGGACTGGATAGAGGATAGTATAGAGATATAGAGGTCTGGATAGAGGATAGAGGTCTGGATAGAGGATAGTATAGAGATATAGAGGTCTGGATAGAGGATAGTATAGAGATATAGAGGTCTGGATAGAGAGATAGAGGTCTGGATAGAGAGATAAAGGTCTGGGTGGAGGACAGAATAGAGATATAGAGGTCTGGATAGAGATATAGAGGTCTGGGAGAGACGGAGAGAGACAGAGAGTGAGAGACAGGCGGAGAGAGACGGAGAGAGAGAGACAGACGGAGAGAGACAGACGGAGAGAGACAGACGGAGAGAGACAGACGGAGAGAGAGAGACAGATGGAGAGAGACGGAGAGAGAGAGAAGGAGAGAGAGAGACGGAGAGTGAGAGACAGGCGGAGAGAGACAGAGAGAGACGGAGAGAGACGAGAGAGAGAGACAGACGGAGAGAGACGAGAGAGAGAGACAGACGGAGAGAGACGGAGAGAGACGGAGAGAGAGAGAGAGAGAGAGAGAGAGAGAGAGAGAGAGAGAGAGAGAGAGAGAGAGAGAGAGAGAGAGAGAGAGAGAGAGAGAGAGAGAAAGAGAAATAGGGAGTGAGACTGAGAGCGACAGAGAGAGAGCGAGAGAGAGAGACAGAGAGAGAGAGAGAGAGAGAGAGAGAGAGAGGACCATATGGTAGTGAGTACTAAGGGTAATGAGGCGTGTCGCCAACCTCTCCTCTCCAGCAAACAACCAATCATATCACACATGAGCGGACCATCTGATAGGCTGAAAAAGCAACATGGCCAGACCCTAGACCCAGCGATAAGTAACCATCACACACACACACACACACACACACACACACACACACACACACGCACGCACGCACGCACGCACGCACGCACGCACGCACGCACGCACGCACACCACGCTGCCATACAAGGATAGAGAATAACAAAAAGACGTTTAAATCATTCATCTATTAGGCCTAGTGGAAGGCATTCAGACTGTTCGCCAGTAACAAATCAACACCACTCGTCTCTACCATAGCATCTGTATATCTGAGACTATTAGATAGGTGTAACCAATACGGTGGGACATCTTTAAAACATACTGTTAGAGGGCTACGTTGAGTTAATGAACGGCTGGAGTATTGGATTTAACGAACAGCTTTAAGACTCTCAGATCTACAGAGATATACTGTCTGGGGGAAGGATGTCTAGAAGGGATCAGAGATACTGTCTGGGGGAAGGATGTCTAGAAGGGATCAGAGATACTGTCTGGGGGAAGGATGTCTAGAAGGGATCAGAGATACTGTCTGGGGAAAGATGTCTAGAAGGGATCAGAGATACTGTCTGGGGGAAGGATGTCTAGAAGGGATCAGAGATATTGTCTGGGGGAGAGGATGTCTAGAAGGGATCAGAGATACTGTCTGGGAAAGATGTCTAGAAGGGATCAGAGATACTGTCTGGGGAAAGATGTCTAGAAGGGATCAGAGATACTGTCTGGGGGAATGATGTCTAGAAGGGATCAGAGATACTGTCTGGTGGAATGATGTCTAGAAGGGATCAGAGATACTGTCTGGGGGAATGATGTCTAGAGGGATCAGAGATCTGTCTGGGGAAGAATGTCTAGAAGGGATCAGAGATACTGTCTGGGGAAGAATGTCTATAAGGGATCAGAGATCCTGTCTGGGGAAGGATGTCTTGAAGGGATCAGAGATACTGTCTGGGAAAGGATGTCTCTCTGGGTGTGTGTGTGCGTGTGCATGCGTGTGTGTGTCGATTGCAGCCTGTCACAACTGGACGTGATTGGGGAGTATTCTGTCGCTGTCTACTCTGTTTAGGGCCAAATAACATTGTAGTTTTTAAATCTAGTTCGTTTTTTCTTGGTTTATTTTCCAACATGTCAAGCAATTCTATGTTTGTTTTCTGGTGATTTTGGGGTCGAATCAGGCTAATCACAACCGGCTGTCACTGGGAGTCCCACAATTGGCCCAGCATCATCCGGGTTTGGCGGTGTAGGCCGTCATTGTAAATAAGAATTTGTTCTTAATCTTAAGACTCCCCCTCTATACTGCCCCTGTTGGAGAAAGTGCGTACCCATAGTAAACGGAAAATATTTTTCCCAAAATTGCTAATATATGCATATAAAAATTATTATTGAATAGAAAACTCTAAAAGTTTCTAAAACCGTTTAAATTATGTCTATATAAAGCAGAACTCCCAGGGCAGCCTTTCTCCCAAACTCTCTCTTGTGAAGAGAAAAGTTGGGTCAACTTTGACGTCATGGCTCCCACCCTTCCCAGGCAGCTACAGATCCAGGAACAGTTTCTATGTCTTCAGCGTGATGTCAGCTTTCAAGTGGCGCGTTCATTGTGAGAATCCCACGAGCCCTGCACGTTTGGCGGGCGAAATTGCTCATGTCCCTCTGAAAATCATGCACTCTTTTGCTCCCGGACGATTTGGAAAACGTCTTTTTCCATGATGCAGCAATTTAAAGCCGGATTGTCTGTTAGCGTTGTTTGATTCGCAAGAGTGCTGGACCAGAAGTCATTTTTGACACATTTCAACTGAAGCTGTTAGCATATGCTAATACAGGGACACACAACGTGAAACCAAACGATGTATTGGGTAAGTATGACTCCTTCTACGTCTTCTGATGGAAGAACATCAAAGGTAAGGGAATATTTACGTGGTTATTTGGGGTTTCTGTGGACTCCAAACGTAGAGGAGACATAGTGCTAATATCTGAGCGCTGACTCATAGTATAGCCCAGTGAACGATGTCTGTAACGTTAAAAATAAATGTAATACGGCGGTTGCATTAAGAAGAAGTGTATCTTTGTAAATATATGTAGAACATGCATATTTAGTCATGTTTATTGCTTGTTATCTGGCGCTATCTGTCGGAGCTATCATCATTTCTCCGGACATTTGAGTAGCATTTTTTGAAATGTCGTCATTGTAAACCGAGATTTATGGATATAGATGGCATATTATTGGAAAAAAATGTACTGTGTAACATGTAATATTACTGTCATCTGATGAAGATTTTCAAAGGTTAGTGAATTATTAATTTTTTAATCCTACTTTTTTAAATTTTATTTTTTTCTGGGACAAAATGGCCGCCGCTTGCCTTTTGTTTCGGTGGTTATCTAATATAAATATGTGCTATGTTTTCGCCGTAAAACATTTTAGAAATCTGACTTGCTGTGTAGATGAACAAGATGTTTATATTTCATTTGAGCTATTGGACTTGTTAATGTGTGGAGGTTAAATATTTTTAGGTATGGTTATGGTAATGAGCTTGAGCCGTAGTCACGATCCCGGATCCGGGATGGGGAATCGTAAGAGGTTTTAACTGACTTGACTAGTTAAATAATGTTTTTTTTTATAAACATTTTTAAAAATTCTGAATGGTTAAGGTCAGGGTTAAATTAAGGGTCAAATTAAGGGTTAAGGTAAGGGTTAAATTAAGGGTTAAGGTACGGGTTAAGGTAAGGGTTAAGGTCAGGGTTAAATTAAGGGTTAAGGTAAGGGTTAAATTAAGGGTTAAGGTAAGGGTTAAATTAAGGGTTAAATTAAGGGTTAAGGTAAGGGTTAAATTAAGGGTTAAGGTAAGGGTTAAATTAAGGGTTCAGGTACGGGTTAAATGTTAAGGTAAGGGTTAAGGTCAGGGTTAAGGTCAGGGTTAAATTAAAGGGTTAAATTAAGGGTTAAATTAAGGGTTAAGGTAAGGGTTAAATTAAGGTTCAGGTACAGGTTAAGGGTTAAGGTAAGGGTTAAGGTCAGGGTTAAATTAAGGGTTAAGGTAAGGGTTAAATTAAGGGTTAAGGTAAGGGTTAAGGGTTAAAAGGTCAGGGGTTAAATTAAGGGTTAAGGTAAGGGTTAAGGGTTAAGGTCAGGGTTAAGGTCAGGGTTAAGGTAAAGGTTAAGGGTAAAGGTAAGGGTTAAGGTAAGGGTAGGGTTAAGGTCAGGGTTAAGGTTAAGGAGTTGAGGTAAGGGTTGAGGTAAGGAGTTGGGGAGTAAGGAGTTAAGGTCAGGGTTAAGGTCAGGGTTAAGGTCAGGGTTAAGGTCAGGGTTAAGGTCAGGGTTAAAGTAAAGGTTAGAGTAAAGGTTAGAGTAAAGGTTTGTTAAAACCGACAAAAAAACATTGAACAAGCGACACATGGAGCTCACGGCTCCACCTTCCTCAATCTCTGTCCCACAACAGCAAACCACAAACTGGATGGTAATAGGGCTCACCGCTGTCCCTAGTGGACGGTTTTCAAGTCATCTCACGACATCCTGGGCATGTGTACGGACATTGACTTTTGCCTTGGATCTTGTGCGACCTGAGTTAACCCTCAACAACTGCAGCTTCCCTTTAAAGCTCCAGTCAGCAGGTTGAAACTATAACAAAACAGCCCTGCTGGTTCGGGTAAAGAGCTGGAGAAATGTAAATCACTCTCAAATTCATGGACAGAGCTATGGATTCAAGGACTGACCATCCGTGAGATCATCATTTATAGTTTTAACCGTCTTTTGAGGCTATATATTGTTTGTTTATAGTTATTTTGTTTACAAACAATGGTGTAAAACAAGCTTATATTTTGGGGTTCTGATGTTAAATGACAGTTGAACTAAACTCATGAGTCATATTCTTCAAGAATCAATGGGTAGATATCATTAATTTAGAAATAGATGTAGCAACTGCATATTGCCTCTTTAAAGACAAGCTGATCTGAAGTCAGTTATAGTTAGTGATGGGGTTCCACACTGCTCTATGCTTTAAAGACAAGCTGATCTGAAGTCAGTTATAGTGACAATGATGGGGTTCCATACTGCTCTATGCTTTAAAGACAAGCTGATCTGATCTAAGAAAAAAAACACAATTTCAAACAGAATGATGATGAATACACACATCAACTGTCACTGGACAGAATATACAATTAGAAAGAAAATACCTTTATTTAACTCGGTTCAGTTCAGAACAAAATATTATTTTACAATGACGGCCTACCAGGGAACAGTGGGTTAACTGCCTCGTTCAGGGGAACAGTGGGTTAACTGCCTCGTTCAGGGGAACAGTGGGTTAACTGCCTCGTTCAGGGGAACAGTGGGTTAACTGCCTCGTTCAGGGAACAGTGGGTTAACTGCCTCGTTCAGGGAACAGTGGGTTAACTGCCTCGTTCAGGGAACAGTGGGTTAACTGCCTCGTTCAGGGAACAGTGGGTTAACTGCCTCGTTCAGGGAACAGTGGGTTAACTGCCTCGTTCAGGGGAACAGTGGGTTAACTACACTCTAACCACTAGGCTACCTGCCGCCCCTACACTCTAACCACTAGGCTCCCTGCCGCCCCTACACTCTAACCACTAGGCTACCTGCCGCCCCTCCACTCTAACCACTAGGCTACCTGCCGCCCCTACACTCTAACCACAAGGCTACCTGCCACCTCTACACTCTAACCACTAGTCTACCTGCCTCCTCTACACTATAACCACTAGGCTACCTGCCGCCCCTACACTCTAACCACTAGGCTACCTGCCGCCCCTACACTCTAACCACTAG
>NW_025750956.1:0-17034 GCF_021184085.1 Oncorhynchus gorbuscha | reverse complement strand
ATATGAGGGGTCATAATATAATAATAATAATAATTGTTTGGCAGAGGAGACGTTGCCAGATGCATGCCCGGAACCAACCCTATGAACTATACCCATCTGACGTTTCTGTAAACCAGTATATAAGGGTACTAACGGGACTGCCCCGTTAGAGCTCACTTCAGACCGGTACTTTATACATCTAAGTTTGACTGAGACCTCTCCAGCTTGCTGACAATAAAAAATGATTCATTTAATATAGACTTTGAGTGTCCCTACTACTCTACACTACTATTCTCTACAGAGGACAGTAGTAAGAGAGACATTGATGTTTTGACCAATAAAGGAGCCCGTCAGAAGTTCCGCTGAAACTTCCTTCTTATTCTCTTTCCTGTCTTGATCTGTAACACTCACTGTTGATTGACAGGCTGGAGCTGCATTAAAACTCTTCACTGTTGATTGACAGGTTGGAGCTGCATTAAAACTCTTCACTGTTGATTGACAGGTTGGAGCTGCATTACAGAGCTTCACTGTTGATTGACAGTCTGGAGCTGCATTAAAACTTCACTGTTGATTGACAGGCTGGAGCTGCATTACAAAGCTTCACTGTTGATTGACAGGCTGGAGCTGCATTACAAAGCTTCACTGTTGATTGACAGTCTGGAGCTGCATTACAGAGCTTCACTGTTGATTGACAGGTTGGAGCTGCATTAAAACTCTTCACTGTTGATTGACAGTCTGGAGCTGCATTACAGAGCTTCACTGTTGATTGACACTGAGCTGCATTACAAAGCTTAACTGTTGATTGACAGGTTGGAGCTGCATTAAACTCTTCACTGTTGATTGACAGGTTGGAGCTGCATTAAAACTCTTCACTGTTGATTGACAGGTTGGAGCTGCATTAAAACTCTTCACTGTTGATTGACAGGTTGGAGCTGCATTAAAACTCTTCACTGTTGATTGACAGGTTGGAGCTGCATTAAAACTCTTCACTGTTGATTGACAGGTTGGAGCTGCATTAGAACTCTTCACTGTTGATTGACAGGTTGGAGCTCTATGACAACTCTTCCCAGAGAGAAAAGCCATCAGTAACACAATTCTAACGAGCGCTTAAGAAAGGATGACTGTGGACTCCAGTGTTTTTTTATTTCTCTCCATCTCTCTCTCTTGCGTTCGACAAGGTCTATAAAACGGGTGTGAATTCCCAGGGGTGAGGCTGAAAACGACATGCAGTCAACAGTGTCATGATCTTCTAAGAAAAAAAAAGACTGCTCCACTGCTAGGTCTTTTCTCTGACTTTCAGTGCATTAAACACAGCGTGAATAAATACTAGTGAAATTCTGAAGGTTTGCAAAAAGTCTTGGAAACACTGTAAAAAAAAAAGTTTAAAAAAAAAGACACTAAGTCTTTACAATACTGTAGTTGCTCTTGTCCTGTCAAATCAGCTGAAAGTGTTCTTACTTCAACACTTTGATCATTCTTATTACAAAATTCTTCCATTTACACACCTCATTTCCATATCTTCGTCAGCAAAAGAAGTAGAAATAAAAGCCATTTGGACTGACTAATGTTGACTGGTGTTTTTAACGAGAAACATAAATCCTCTTGGGCTGACTAATGTTGACTGGTGTTTTTAACCAGAAACATAAATCCTCTTGGGGCTGACTAATGTTGACTGGTGTTTTTAACCAGAAACATAAATCCTCTTTGGGGCTGACTAATGTTGACTGGTGTTTTTAACGAGAAACATAAATCCTCTTGGGGCTGACTAATGTTGACTGGTGTTTTTAACGATAAACATAAATCCTTTTGGGGCTGACTAATGTTGACTGGTGTTTTTAACGAGAAACATAAATCCTCTTGGGGCTGACTAATGTTGACTGGTGTTTTTAACGAGAAACATAAATCCTCTTGGGGCTGACTAATGTTGACTGGTGTTTTTAACGAGAAACATAAATCCTCTTGGGGCTGACTAATGTTGACTGGTTTTTTTAACGAGAAACATAAATCCTCTTGGGGCTGACTAATGTTGACTGGTGTTTTTAACGAGAAACATAAATCCTCTTGGGGCTGACTAATGTTGACTGGTGTTTTTAACGAGAAACATAAATCCTCTTGGGGCTGACTAATGTTGACTGGTGTTTTTAACGAGAAACATAAATCCTCTTGGGGCTGACTAATGTTGACTGGTGTTTTTTTAACTAGAAACATAAATCCTCTTGGGGCTGACTAATGTTGACTGGTGTTTTTAACGAGAAACATAAATCCTCTTTGGGGCTGACTAATGTTGACTGTTTTTTTAACGAGAAACATAAATCCTCTTGGGGCTGACTAATGTTGACTGGTGTTTTTAACGAGAAACATAAATCCTCTTGGGGCTGACTAATGTTGACTGGTGTTTTTAACGAGAAACATAAATTCTCTTGGGGCTGACTAATGTTGACTGGTGTTTTTTAACGAGAAACATAAATCCTCTTGGGGCTGACTAATGTTGACTGGTGTTTTTAACTTGAAGGGAAGTACTCTCTCAATATTGTTTATGACATGCTCTCAGGGTTTATCCCCACCAACAGCTTTCAAACCAAGTGGAAGCATTTCCCCACAGTATTTGGTGGAGGTAAAGACAAACTCTTATTGCCTATGTGTTATTGAATATAAAGCGTATGTGCTCAGGGTGGGCATGTCAACTGAATGGTCCTATTTCATTGGAATAAATAATTGGTGTAAAATGGTGAAAATGGGGGGGGTCGTACACTGATCGCTGTCATTGTCTGTAATTCCTATTACTTCTGACTGTAATCATTGTGAGAGGCAAGTCATGTTCATCCGCCCCACAGTGTGTGCTATGCCTGTCCATAATCTGCATTCAGCTGTCCTCACCACTTATTTTTTAAATGTCAAGTCATTGTCACACCGTGTTAATTTAAGGCGAGTTTTCTTCAAAGAACATATTTACATAATTTGTCCGCTGACTTGGGATTTTAACCTGTAGCCATTTGTTGAGTGTAAGGGATATCTTAAAGGATCTCAGGGGTAAATGTGATGAAATTGCCCGAGTACTTTCAGATTGACATTCTGTTGTCCCCTGTTTTTGCTTTCAAGTGGTTTAAAATTCTGGGGAATAAAGTAGAGGGTGAGAGATGTGATGTTAGTTCCTGGCATTTCAATGGGAATTTGTTGTGTGACCCACGCAATTTCCCCCTCAAAGAATATTTCAATTTATGCAGATGAGCTCAACATCTCGGTCTGGAATTGTGTCATCATACTAGCAACGGAAACAAATACCAATAGAAATCAAAAATGAATATGTTTTTCCCCGGAGGAGGTAACATGACAGGATCCTGTTAACCAGAAACCAGCACTGTGGCGTTCCCGGTGAGATGACACACAGAAGTCACACGTCTGCAGATAAGGGACAGCGGTAAATAGAAACACCAATTCGTGGGGATTATTTGGCTATTGCGAAACACAGCCTTTTTTAGAGGCTGCTGACGCGTACGGTGATCTAACTAGAAATCAATGCGTCATAATAACAAAAGAACATGGAGTGAATAGCCAGTGGAGGAGCAGTAGAGTAGCCTACCATATTTAGAGCCAGATGAGTTGCAAGTCATTCAAGTTTTTCTATGAGTATTCTGACTTTGAACTTCAGCATGAAAATAGCTTGCTATTCACTCGCTATTTGTTTGAGATCGAATAAATTAAGGTGGAGGAAGTGTGTCTACAGATCGAATAAATTAAGGTGGAGGAAGTGTGTCTACAGATTGAATACATTAAGGTGGAGGAGGTGTGTCTACAGATCGAATACATTAAGGTGGAGGAAGTGTGTCTACAGATTGAATAAATTAAGGTGGAGGAGGTGTGTCTACAGATCGAATAAATTAAGGTGGAGGAAGTGTGTCTACAGATTGAATAAATTAAGGTGGAGGAGGTGTGTCTACAGATTGAATAAATTAAGGTGGAGGAGGTGTGTCTACAGATCGAATAAATTAAGGTGGAGGAAGTGTGTCTACAGATTGAATAAATTAAGGTGGGAGGAGGTGTGTCTACAGATTGAATAAATTAAGGTGGAGGAGGTGTGTCTACAGATTGAATAAATTAAGGTGGAGGAAGTGTGTCTACAGATTGAATAAATTAAGGTGGAGGAGTGTGTCTACAGATGAATAAATTAAGGTGGAGGAAGTGTGTCTACAGATTGAATAAATTAAGGTGGAGGAAGTGTGTCTACAGATTGAATAAATTAAGGTGGAGGAGGTGTGTCTACAGATTGAATAAATTAAGGTGGAGGAAGTGTGTCTACAGATTGAATACATTAAGGTGGGAGGAAGTGTGTCTACAGATTGAATAAATTAAGGTGGAGGAAGTGTGTGTCTACAGATTGAATAAATTAAGGTGGAGGAAGTGTGTCTACAGATTGAATACATTAAGGTGGAGGAAGTGTGTCTACAGATTGAATAAATTAAGGTGGAGGAAGTGTGTCTACAGATTGAATAAATTAAGGTGGAGGAAGTGTGTCTACAGATTGAATAAATTAAGGTGGAGGAGGTGTGTCTACAGATCGAATAAATTAAGGTGGAGGAAGTGTGTCTACAGATTGAATACATTAAGGTGGAGGAAGTGTGTCTACAGATTGAATAAATTAAGGTGGAGGAAGTGTGTCTACAGATTGAATACATTAAGGTGGAGGAGGTGTGTCTACAGATCGAATACATTAAGGTGGAGGAAGTGTGTCTACAGATTGAATAAATTAAGGTGGAGGAGGTGTGTCTACAGATCGAATAAATTAAGGTGGAGGAAGTGTGTCTACAGATTGAATAAATTAAGGTGGAGGAGGTGTGTCTACAGATTGAATAAATTAAGGTGGAGGAGGTGTGTCTACAGATCGAATAAATTAAGGTGGAGGAAGTGTGTCTACAGATTGAATAAATTAAGGTGGAGGAGGTGTGTCTACAGATTGAATAAATTAAGGTGGAGGAGGTGTGTCTACAGATTGAATAAATTAAGGTGGAGGAAGTGTGTCTACAGATTGAATAAATTAAGGTGGAGGAGGTGTGTCTACAGATCGAATAAATTAAGGTGGAGGAAGTGTGTCTACAGATTGAATAAATTAAGGTGGAGGAAGTGTGTCTACAGATTGAATAAATTAAGGTGGAGGAGGTGTGTCTACAGATCGAATAAATTAAGGTGGAGGAAGTGTGTCTACAGATTGATACATTAAGGTGGAGGAAGTGTGTCTACAGATTGAATAAATTAAGGTGGAGGAAGTGTGTCTACAGATTGAATAAATTAAGGTGGAGGAAGTGTGTCTACAGATTGAATACATTAAGGTGGAGGAAGTGTGTCTACAGATTGAATAAATTAAGGTGGAGGAAGTGTGTCTACAGATTGAATAAATTAAGGTGGAGGAAGTGTGTCTACAGATTGAATAAATTAAGGTGGAGGAGGTGTGTCTACAGATCGAATAAATTAAGGTGGAGGAAGTGTGTCTACAGATTGAATACATTAAGGTGGAGGAAGTGTGTCTACAGATTGAATAAATTAAGGTGGAGGAAGTGTGTCTACAGATTGAATAAATTAAGGTGGAGGAAGTGTGTCTACAGATTGAATAAATTAAGGTGGAGGAGGTGTGTCTACAGATTGAATACATTAAGGTGGAGGAGGTGTGTCTACAGATCGAATAAATTAAGGTGGAGGAAGTGTGTCTACAGATTGAATAAATTAAGGTGGAGGAAGTGTGTCTACAGATTGAATAAATTATGGTGGAGGAAGTGTGTCTACAGATTGAATAAATTAAGGTGGAGGAAGTGTGTCTACAGATTGAATAAATTAAGTGTGGAGTCTACAGATTGAATAAAATTAAGGTGGAGGAAGTGTGTCTACAGATTGAATACATTAAGGTGGAGGAAGTGTGTCTACAGATTGAATAAATTAAGGTGGAGGAAGTGTGTCTACAGATTGAATAAATTAAGGTGGAGGAGGTGTGTCTACAGATTGAATAAATTAAGGTGGAGGAAGTGTGTCTACAGATTGAATAAATTAAGGTGGAGGAAGTGTGTCTACAGATTGAATAAATTAAGAGGAAGTGTGTCTACAGATTGAATAAATTAAGGTGGAGGAGGTGTGTCTACAGATTGAATAAATTAAGGTGTAGCAGAGGTGTGTCTACAGATCGAATAAATTAAGGTGTAGCGGAGGTGTGTCTACAGATCGAATAAATTAAGGTGTAGCGGAGGTGTGTCTACAGATCGAATAAATTAAGGTGTAGCAGAGGTGTGTCTACAGATTGAATAAATTAAGGTGGAGGAAGTGTGTCTACAGATTGAATAAATGAAGGTGTAGCGGAGGTGTGTCTACAGATTGAATAAATGAAGGTGTAGCAGAGGTGTGTCTACAGATCGAATAAATTAAGGTGTAGCGGAGGTGTGTCTACAGATTGAATAAATTAAGGTGTAGCAGAGGTGTGTCTACAGATTGAATAAATTAAGGTGTAGCAGAGGTGTGTCTACAGATCGAATAAATTAAGGTGTAGCGGAGGTGTGTCTACAGATTGAATAAATTAAGGTGTAGCGGAGGTGTGTCTACAGATTGAATAAATTAAGGTGTAGCAGAGGTGTGCATACAGATACACCGTATTCTGACTTAATTCCCTAATAATTCCACCACCTTTACATGAGAAGAAACCATGAATAAGGTCCAGCGAACCTCATTTGCTTCCTCTGTAAAACGCTGTCACGGCCGTGTGGTTGTTGCCGAGGATCATTATTTACAGTTGATAATATATATACACTGCTCAAAAAAATAAAGGGAACACTAAAATAACACATCCTAGATCTGAGTGAATGAAATATTCTTATTAAATAGTTTTTTCTTTACATAGTTGAATGTGCTGACAACAAAATCACACAAAAATGATCAATGGAAATCAAATTTATCAACCCATGGAGGTCTGGATTTGGAGTCACACTCAAAGTTAAAGTGAAAAAACCACACTACAGGCTGATCCAACTTTGATGTAATGTCCTTAAAACAAGTCAAAATGAGGCTCAGTAGTGTGTGTGGCCTCCACGTGCCTGTATGTCCTCCCTACAACACCTGGTCATGCTCCAGATGAGGTGGCGGATGGTCTCCCGAGGGATCTCCTCCCAGACCTGGACTAAAGCATCCGCCAACTCCTGGACAGTCTGTGGTGCAACGTGGCGTTGGTGGATGGAGCGAGAAATGATGTCCCAGATGTGCTCAATTGGATTCAGGTCTGGGGAACAGGCGGGCCAGTCCATATTATGAATGCCTTCCTTTTGCAGGAACTGCTGACACACTCCAGCCACATGAGGTCTTGCATTGTCTTGCATTAGGAGGAACCCAGGGCCAACCGCACCAGCATATGGTCTCACAAGGGGTCTGAAGATCTCATCTCGGTACCTAATGGCAGTCAGGCTACCTCTGGCGAGCACATGGAGGGCTGTGCGGCCCCCCAAAGAAATTCCACCTTACACCATGACGGACCCACCGCCAAACCGGTCATGCTGGAGGATGTTGCAGGCAGCAGAACGTTCTCCACGGCGTCTCCAGACTCTGTCACGTCTGTCACGTGCTCAGTGTGAACCTGCTTTCATCTGTGAAGAGCACAGGGCACAAGTGGCGAATTTGCCAATCTTGGTGTTCTCTGGCAAATGCCAAACGTCCTGCACGGTGTTGGGCTGTAAGCACAACCCCCACCTGTGGACGTCGGGCCCTCATACCACCCTCATGGAGTCTGTTTCTGACCGTTTGAGCAGACACATGCACATTTGTGGCTTGCTGGAGGTCATTTTGCATTTTTTAAACAGTCTGTTTGAAATACAACTTTACGTTGGGGGGGGTTTAAGTGTTTTTTTTCTCCAAATTGATGCTTTTGCCACAAGTCCGAGTATAGGAGGAGTCAACAACATTATTTGGAGTTAACAGAATATGAACTTTTTAAAGTGGGATTTTCATTTGGCAGTTACTTTAATGCTCGAGCAGCATAGAAGCAGCATAGGCTTGGCTGATTTGCTGTGTAATGAGGTACACTAGCTGAGGTCGACACCTTGAATAAACTAAACCACTTCACATGGTCTGATTTAATTTATGTGCTGTTAAAGATAATTAGTTGGTGTTAAAGATAATTAGTTGCTGTTAAAGATAATTAGTTGGTGTTAAAAAGAAAGGTGACTGTGGTAAGAGTCATGATTGCATAATGAGTATGATAATATCAAGTTAACTAGAGTGGGGTCTCGACCGCTATTGTAAATAGTCACGGATCGTTTTTTGGTGTGTTTGTGGGGTTGCAGCCTTTTCTGACAGTTGATTAAAGCAAGATAAATCATGTCGGTCCTTGAACCACACCTTGGAGAGATAATTATGATCCTCAGGCAGAATAAAGCTTGATAGCTTTAGAGGCACCATTTGTCAAAAAAAGAATTACATTCTGTGTTCCGCTGTAGCACGTGTGTATACAAATTTAATACAATACACAAGTACAGTAGCTCATATTCACTTGAAAGCTCAGCTTTTTTTGCACATAAACCGACGATAAAATTACAAATACATTTGTAAAAAACGGCTTGATTCTTCAGCAACCTCAAATGCTTTTTATGAAAAGGGACCTGGTTTACCAGAGCAGAGTTGAATTTAAACGTTTATAAGACACTTCACGTTGTATTTCACTTAAATTATAAATCCAAGCGGATGTTTTTCATACACTACAGTAAGTGAAGACAAAAGCATATCACTTAACAAAAGCAGACAGGACTTAATACCTTAACAGCAGCAATTCGTTCAACAGCCTCACAAAATTGGAGCTTGAATTGTGTGAAACACGGACATCTAAATTGAACAGTATAGCATGAAAACACATAATAGCATGAAAGCAATGATTTTCTTCCCCTTCTTGCTCACAGCAGTCAGAACCACGGACATACATGTTTTTCTTTACTTTTAACAACAAACCACAGAATAAAAAAAAGACAGAGCTAATGTCTGATGGTTTTTGGTTTATACAGTACAATGTCTGGAACCTTCCTGGGTGAACATAAATTACCCTTCCGTCATTCATCTGTGACCACATCACACAGCACCCAGATGAGGCCCAGACCCTGACCTTTCAGTCCCCAGAGTCCCGCTGGTTTGGACTGACACACTCTTGGCTGATGATCCCAGATCTGATCTCAGAGCTGTGGATAAGGCTGTTTGACAGGGACTTGGGCGTGAGGCCGCAAGCCATATATGACGGCTCCTCCAATTCCGTGGGGCGGTGAACATTGGCCGTCTGGGGGTCCATAGGCACTGCTGTCTGAGCCCCCCTCCCCCTTCCCTCCCCACCTCCTCCCTAGGCCCTTTGGTGTGGGAGTCCAGGGGTGTGTTCCCTTTGGTGGGGCTGCTGGACCCAGAAGAGCACTCCTGCAGCAGGGGACTGCGGGCACGCTGAGACTTGAAGTAGGGTTTGATGTTGGCCACTAGGATGGTGCTGTCCCGCTGCTCCTTGCCGAACGTGCTGAGGGTTTTTCTGGCTGCGCTGCGGTTGAGGCTGCCATAAATCTCTGTCTCAGCCGTGGCCTCCATTCCCACTGGGATGAAAAGGTCGGTGCGATTATCGCCGCTGTCTGCTTGGCCTCCTACACGTAGCTTTGGCATCCAGCATCTGTCAGAATGGCCCAGTGCACGACATTCATCTGTGCAGTGAACAGATCTGCCTTGTCCTATGGAAAGAGTTAAAAAGTATTAAATGACAACCATTTACAAAGGGATGGTGCATTTGAGGTATTATCAAATATTGAAGTTAAATAATAAAATGTAATTCAGAGCTCAATCTCAGCACTAGAGACCCATATGTCCTCCCAAACCTACTCAAATAAAAACTATAGAAGAATGAATAAATCATTTCTAGGGAATTAGTACAACCACTCAAATTTCCAGTCCTGTCAGGACTACGACCAAGAGAAAATGTGAATTCAAAATGCATATTAAATCAAAAGAAACTGTTCAACTTGGCAAAACTGCAACATGGATCCCACACATTACAATCCCTGTGCTTTTGAAGGCATATCCAGCAAGGCAGACTAACAACAGATTACAGTCAATCTAGCTAGCACATACAATTCTGAGAACCATCCCAGCTAGCGCATCACGTTCGGAGAACCATCCCAGCTAGCGCATCACGTTCTGAGAACCATCCCAGCTAGCGCATCACGTCTGAGAACCATCCCAGCTAGCGCATCACGTTCTGAGAACCATCCCAGCTAGCGCATCACGTCTGAGAACCATCCCAGCTAGCGCATCACGTTCTGAGAACCATCCCAGCTGGCGCATCACGTTCTGAGAACCATTCCAGCTAGCGCATCACGTCTGAGAACCATCCCAGCTAGCGCATCACGTTCTGAGAACCATCCCAGCTAGCGCATCACGTTCTGAGAACCATCCCAGCTAGCGCATCACGTTCTGAGAACCATCCCAGCTAGCGCATCACGTTCTGAGAACCATCCCAGCTAGCGCATCACGTTCTGAGAACCATCCCAGCTAGCGCATCACGTTCTGAGAACCATATGTTCCTTAGAGCTTGGTGAGAGCGTGGTTGTCCTATGGTTATTTAGCAAACAACCTTCCCACAACTTTCTGGGAATGTTGCAGGATAGTTGGCTTTGGCTTGGCTTTGTTGGCTTGGTTTTGGAATAATCTCAGCACATTTCATTTCTTTAACAGAACATTTCCTAAAACTTCCAACATGGTTAGATTTAATGTAAATGGTGGAAATGTTCTCGGAATGCTCTCCAACTGGTTTGACATTGGGAATGTTCTCAAATAGTTCAGAGAATCTTAAGAAACAACAATCTTCTATGGGAATTTCTATATTTCAGCATAATGTTTCCTACAGGTTTCCTCATTGTTCTATCTAAAGCCATGTCCTCAAATAGTTCAGAGAACATTAAGAAACAAACTTTCTTCTACAGGAATTTCAGTACTTCAACATAACATTTCCTTCAGGTTTCCTCATGGTTCTATTCATGGTTATCATGGTTATTTAAAAACATATGCATCAACAAAACTCTCTCTAACCTCTATCTTGTTAAGTGTGTTCAGGTTAATTGGCATCGCCCACTAATTGGCCACACCGGATCTTAATGAGTGTTTTTTTCTTTGAAATGAGGTCTGTTTGAATAGACTAAAATGAACAGCTTTGTAAGCTTAAAAAACATGTCATCCTAGCTCCATCCTGGTGGTGCAGTGGACTGATTCCATGGACAGAGAACACAAGATTATAGGTTTGAATCTCATACATGTTTTTGGATGATTAATGCCTAAGGAAATGAATTTCCATCTGCGCTTGGAGCTCAAAAGAGTTAATAACCAAAATAATCTAGCATTGTTATTAAAATTCTTCATTCTGTGAATGTCTTAAGAAAGTTATAAATATAACCTTCAAAATGGCCTAAGTGGTGCAGAGGTCTACATCCTTGGGTTTGATCCCAGGCTGTGTCACAGCTGGCCGTGACCAGGACGCCCATGGGGCGACGTACAATTGGCCCAGCATTGTCCGGGTTAGGGGAGGGTTTGGCTGGGGGGGATTTCCTTGGCTCATTGTGCTCTAGTGACTCCTTGTGGCAGACCAGAGGCAGCAAGCTGACTTCGGTTGTCAGTTGGATGGTGTTTCCTCCAACACATTAGTGTGGCTGGCTTCTGAGTATAGCTGTCATGTTTTGTCATTTATTATCTTGTCTTGTCCCTGTGCTTCCCATTCTATTCGTTTCCCTCTGCTGGTCTTATTAGGTTCTTTCCCTCTTTCTATCCCTCTCTCTCCCCCTCCCTCTCTCACTCTCTCGCTCTCTCTTCTCTCTATCGTTCCGTTCCTGCTCCCAGCTGTTCCTATTCCCCTAATCAATCATTTAGTCTTCCCACACCTGTTCCCGATCCTTTCCCCTGATTAGAGTCCCTATTTCTTCCTTTGTGTTCCGTTCCTGTCCTGTCGGTTCCTTGTCTAGAATTCACCGTGCTGTGTTTGTGTATCGCCCTGTCGTGTCGTGTTTTCCTCAGATGCTGCGTGGTGAGCAGGTGTCTGAGTCTGTCTGGTTCAAGTGCCTTCCCGAGGCAACCTGCTGTTCACCTGCTGTTCAAGATCGAGTCTCCAGTTTGTCCTCGTCATTTCGAGTGAAAGTTGTGTTTTTTGTTTGTATTTACTTTACTGGATTAAAGACTCTGTTTTCGCCAAGTCGCTTTTGGGTCCTCTTTCACCTGCATGACAGAAGGAACCGACCAAGGAATGGACCCAGCGACTTCAGACGCTCGTTACACTGCCGTCGAGATCCAAGGAGCCATGCTCGGCAGACACGAGCAGGAATTGTCTGCTGCTCGCCATGCCGTGGAGAACCTGGCCGCTCAGGTTTCCGACCTCTCTGGACAGTTCCAGAGTCTACGTCTCGTGCCACCTGTTACTTCCTGGCCTGCCGAGCCTCCAGAACCTAGGGTTAATAACCCACCTTGCTACTCCGGGCAGCCCACTGAGTGCCGCTCCTTTTCTCACGCAGTGTGAGATTGTGTTCTCTCTCCAACCCAACACATACTCTAGAGAGAGAGCTCGGGTTGCTTACGTCATTTCACTCCTTACTGGCCGGGCTCGAGAATGGGGCACAGCTATCTGGGAGGCAAGGGCTGATTGCTCTAACAAGTTCCAGAACTTTAAAGAGGAGATGATTCGGGTTTTTGACCGTTCAGTTTTTGGTAGGGAGGCTTCTAGGGCCCTGGCTTCCTTATGCCAAGGTGAACGGTCCATAACGGATTATTCTATTGAGTTTCGCACTCTTGCTGCCTCTAGTGAGTGGAACGAGCCGGCGCTGCTCGCTCGTTTTCTGGAGGGACTCCACGCAGTGGTTAAGGATGAGATTCTCTCCCGGGAGGTTCCTTCAGATGTGGACTCTTTGATTGCTCTCGCCATCCGCATAGAACGACGGGTAGATCTTCGTCACCGGGCTCGTGGAAGAGAGCTCGCATCAACGGTGTTTCCCTGCTCCGCATCGCAACCATCTCCCTCCTCTGGCTCAGGGTCTGAGCCCATGCAGCTGGGAGGGATTCGCATCTCGACTAAGGAGAGGGAACGGAGGATCACCAACCGCCTGTGCCTCTATTGCGGAGTTGCTGGACATTTTGTTAATTCATGTCCAGTAAAAGCCAGAGCTCATCTGTAAGCGGAGGGCTACAGGTGAGCGCAACTACTCAAGTCTCTCCATCAAAATCCTGTACTACTTTGTCGGTCCATCTACGCTGGACCGGTTCGGGTGCTACATGTAGTGCCTTGATAGACTCTGGGGCTGAGGGTTGTTTCATGGACGAAGCATGGGTTCGGAAACATGACATTCCTTTCAGAGAGTTAGAGAAGCCTACGCCCATGTTCGCCTTAGATGGTAGTCATCTTCCCAGTATCAGATTTGAGACACTACCTTTAACCCTCACAGTATCTGGTAACCACAGTGAGACTATTTCTTTTTTGATTTTTCGTTCACCGTTTACACCTGTTGTTTTGGGTCATCCCTGGCTAGTATGTCATAATCCTTCTATTAATTGGTCTAGTAATTCTATCCTATCCTGGAACGTTTCTTGTCATGTGAAGTGTTTAATGTCTGCCATCCCTCCCGTTTCTTCTGTCCCTACTTCTCAGGAGGAACCTGGCGATTTGACAGGAGTGCCGGAGGAATATCATGATCTGCGCACGGTCTTCAGTCGGTCCCGAGCCAACTCCCTTCCTCCTCACCGGTCGTATGATTGTAGTATTGATCTCCTTCCGGGGACCACTCCTCCTCGGGGTAGACTATACTCTCTGTCGGCTCCCGAACGTAAGGCTCTCGAGGATTATTTGTCTGTGTCTCTTGACGCCGGTACCATAGTGCCTTCTTCCTCTCCGGCCGGGGCGGGGTTCTTTTTGTTAAGAAGAAGGACGGTACTCTGCGCCCCTGCGTGGATTATCGAGGGCTGAATGACATAACGGTTAAGAATCGTTATCCGCTTCCCCTTATGTCATCAGCCTTCGAGATTCTGCAGGGAGCCAGGTGCTTTACTAAGTTGGACCTTCGTAACGCTTACCATCTCGTGCGCATCAGAGAGGGGGACGAGTGGAAAACGGCGTTTAACACTCCGTTAGGGCATTTTGAGTACCGGGTTCTGCCGTTTGGTCTCGCCAATGCGCCAGCTGTTTTTCAGGCATTAGTTAATGATGTTCTGAGAGACATGCTGAACATCTTTGTTTTTGTCTATCTTGACGATATCCTGATTTTTCTCCGTCACTCGAGATTCATGTTCAGCACGTTCGACGTGTTCTACAGCGCCTTTTAGAGAATTGTCTCTACGTAAAGTCTGAGAAGTGCTCTTTTCATGTCTCCTCCGTTACTTTTCTCGGTTCCGTTATTTCCGCTGAAGGCATTCAGATGGATTCCGCTAAGGTCCAAGCTGTCAGTGATTGGCCCGTTCCAAGGTCACGTGTCGAGTTGCAGCGCTTTTTAGGTTTCGCTAATTTCTATCGGCGTTTCATTCGTAATTTCGGTCAAGTTGCTGCCCCTCTCACAGCTCTTACTTCTGTCAAGACGTGTTTTAAGTGGTCCGGTTCCGCCCAGGGAGCTTTTGATCTTCTAAAAGAACGTTTTACGTCCGCTCCTATCCTCGTTACTCCTGACGTCACTAGACAATTCATTGTCGAGGTTGACGCTTCAGAGGTAGGCGTGGGAGCCATTCTATCCCAGCGCTTCCAGTCTGACGATAAGGTTCATCCTTGCGCTTATTTTTCTCATCGCCTGTCGCCATCTGAGCGCAACTATGATGTGGGTAACCGTGAACTGCTCGCCATCCGCTTAGCCCTAGGCGAATGGCGACAGTGGTTGGAGGGGGCGACCGTTCCTTTTGTCGTTTGGACAGACCATAAGAACCTTGAGTACATCCGTTCTGCCAAACGACTTAATGCCCGTCAAGCTCGTTGGGCGTTGTTTTTGCTCATTTCGAGTTTGTGATTTCTTACCGTCCGGGTAGCAAGAACACCAAGCCTGATGCCTTATCCCGTCTGTTTAGTTCTTCTGTGGCTTCTACTGATCCCGAGGGGATTCTTCCTTATGGGCGTGTTGTCGGGTTAACAGTCTGGGGAATTGAAAGACAGGTTAAGCAAGCACTCACGCACACTGCGTCGCCCGCGCGCTTGTCCTAGTAACCTCCTTTTCGTTCCTGTTTCCACTCGTCTGGCTGTTCTTCAGTGGGCTCACTCTGCCAAGTTAGCTGGTCATCCCGGTGTTCGGCACTCTTGCGTCTATTCGCCAGCGCTTTTGGTGGCCGACTCAGGAGCGTGACACGCGCCGTTTCGTGGCTGCTTGTTCGGACTGCGCGCAGACTAAGTCGGGTAACTCTCCTCCTGCCGGTCGTCTCAGACCGCTCCCCATTCCTTCTCGACCATGGTCTCACATCGCCCTAGACTTCATTACCGGTCTGCCTTTGTCTGCGGGGAAGACTGTGATTCTTACGGTTGTCGATAGGTTCTCTAAGGCGGCACATTTCATTCCCCTCGCTAAACTTCCTTCCGCTAAGGAGACGGCACAATCATTATCGAGAATGTATTCAGAATTCATGGCCTCCGTTAGACGCCGTTTCAGACAGAGGCCCGCAATTCACGTCACAGTTTTGGAGGAGTTCTGTCGTTTGATTGGTGCGTCCGTCAGTCTCTTCCGGGTTTCATCCCCAGTCTAACGGTCAAGCAGAGAGGGCCAATCAGACGATTGGTCGCATACTACGCAGCCTTTCTTTCAGAAACCCTGCGTCTTGGGCAGAACAGCTCCCTGGGCAGAATACGCTCACAGTCGCTTCCTTCGTCTGCTACCGGGTTATCTCCGTTTCCAGAGTAGTCTGGGTTACCAGCCTCCTCTGTTCTCATCCCAGCTTGCCGAGTCCAGCGTTCCCTCCGCTCAAGCGTTTGTCCAACGATGTGGCGCACCTGGAAGGAGGGTGAGGTCTGCACTTTGCCGTTACAGGGCACAGACTGTGAGAGCCGCCAATAAACGCAGGATTAAGAGTCCAAGGTATTGTTGCGGCCGAGAGAGTGTGGCTTTCCACTCGCAACCTTCCTCTTACGACAGCTTCTCGTAAGTTGACTCCGCGGTTCATTGGTCCGTTCCGTGTCTCCCAGGTCGTCAATCCTGTCGCTGTGCGACTGCTTCTTCCGCGACATCTTCGTCGCGTCCATCCTGTCTTCCATGTCTCCTGTGTCAAGCCCTTTCTTCGCACCCCGTTCGTCTTCCCTCCCCCTCCGTCCTTGTCGGGAGCGCACCTATTTACAAGGTACATAAGATCATGGACATGCGTTCTCGGGGACAGGGTCACCAATACTTAGTGGATTGGGAGGTTACGGTCCTGAGGAGAGGTTGGGTTCCGTCTCGGGGCGTGCTGGACCGTTCACTCATTGATGATTTCCTCCGTTGCCGCCAGGATTCCTCCTCGAGTGCGCCAGGAGGCGCTCGGTGAGTGGGGGGTACTGTCATGTTTTGTCATTTATTATCTTGTCTTGTCCCTGTGCTTCCCATTCTATTCGTTTCCCTCTGCTGGTCTTATTAGGTTCTTTCCCTCTTTCTATCCCTCTCTCTCCCCTCCCTCTCTCACTCTCTCCCTCTCTCTTCTCTCTATCGTTCCGTTCCTGCTCCCAGCTGTTCCTATTCCCCTAATCAATCATTTAGTCTTCCCACACCTGTTCCCGATCCTTTCCCCTGATTAGAGTCCCTATTTCTTCCTTTGTGTTCCGTTCCTGTCCTGTCGGTTCCTTGTCTAGAATTCACCGTGCTGTGTTTGTGTATCGCCCTGTCGTGTCGTGTTTTCCTCAGATGCTGCGTGGTGAGCAGGTGTCTGAGTCTGTCTGGTTCAAGTGCCTTCCCGAGGCAACCTGCTGTTCACCTGCTGTTCAAGATCGAGTCTCCAGTTTGTCCTCGTCATTTCGAGTGAAAGTTGTGTTTTTTGTTTGTATTTACTTTACTGGATTAAAGACTCTGTTTTCGCCAAGTCGCTTTTGGGTCCTCTTTCACCTGCATGACA
>NW_025750955.1:0-17034 GCF_021184085.1 Oncorhynchus gorbuscha | reverse complement strand
CAGGTTTACTGTGTAGAGGCCTCCCTAATGCAGGTTTAGAGGCCTCCTAATGCAGGTTTACTGTGGGAGGCCTCCTAATGCAGGTTTACTGTGTAGAGGCCTCCTAATGCAGGTTTACTGTGTGGAGGCCTCCTAATGCAGGTTTACTGTGGAGGCCTCTAATGCAGGTTTACTGTGGAGGCCTCCTAATGCAGGTTTACTGTGTAGAGGCCTCCCTAATGCAGGTTTACTGTGTGGAGGCGTCCCAGGTTTACTGTGTAGAGGCCTCCTAATGCAGGTTTACTGTGTAGAGGCCTCCTAATGCAGGTTTACTGTGTAGAGGCCTCCTAATGCAGGTTTACTGTGTGGAGGCCTCCTAATGCAGGTTTACTGTGTAGAGGCCTCCTAATGCAGGTTTACTGTGTGGAGGCCTCCTAATGCAGGTTTACTGTGTAGAGGCCTCCTAATGCAGGTTTACTGTGTGGAGGCCTCCTAATGCAGGTTTACTGTGTAGAGGCCTCCTAATGCAGGTTTACTGTGTAGAGGCCTCCTAATGCAGGTTTACTGTGTAGAGGCCTCCTAATGCAGGTTTACTGTGTAGAGGCCTCCTAATGCAGGTTTACTGTGTGGAGGCCTCCTAATGCAGGTTTACTGTGTAGAGGCCTCCTAATGCAGGTTTACTGTGTAGAGGCCTCCTAATGCAGGTTTATTGTGTAGAGGCCTCCCAATGCAGGTTTACTGTGTAGAGGCCTCCTAATGCAGGTTTACTGTGTAGAGGCCTCCTAATGCAGGTTTACTGTGTGGAGGCCTCCTAATGCAGGTTTACTGTGTAGAGGCCTCCTAATGCAGGTTTACTGTGTGGAGGCCTCCTAATGCAGGTTTACTGTGTGGAGGCGTCTGCTAAATGACTTAAATGTAAATGTAAATGTAATGCAGGTTTACTGTGTAGCAAATGCCTCCTAATGCAGGTTTACTGTGTGGTCCAGTAGTGAATGTTACTGTGTGGTCCAGTAGTGAATGTTTACTGTGTGGTCCAGTAGTGTATGTTTACTGTGTGGTCCAGTAGTGAATGTTTACTGTGTGGTCCAGTAGTGAATGTTTACTGTGTGGTCCAGTACTGTGTGGTCCAGTAGTATATGTTTACTGTGTGGTCCAGTACTGTGTGGTCCAGTAGTGAATGTTTACTGTGTGGTCCAGTAGTGAATGTTTACTGTGTGGTCCAGTAGTGAATGTTTACTGTGTGGTCCAGTAGTGAATGTTTACTGTGTGGTCCAGTACTGTGGTCAGTACTGTGTGGTCCAGTAGTGAATGTTTACTGTGTGGTCCAGTAGTGAATTTTTACTGTGTGGTCCAGTAGTGAATGTTTACTGTGTGGTCCAGTAGTTAATGTTTACTCTGTGGTCCAGTAGTGTATGTTTACTGTGTGGTCCAGTAGTGAATGTTTACTGTGTGGTCCAGTAGTGTATGTTTACTGTGTGGTCCAGTAGTGAATGTTTACTGTGTGGTCCAGTACTGTGTGGTCCAGTAGTGTATGTTTACTGTGTGGTCCAGTAGTGAATGTTTACTGTGTGGTCCAGTAGTGAATGTTTACTGTGTGGTCCAGTACTGTGTGGTCCAGTAGTGAATGTTTACTGTGTGGTCCAGTAGTGTATGTTTACTGTGTGGTCCAGTAGTGAATGTTTACTGTGTGGTCCAGTACTGTGTGGTCCAGTAGTGAATGTTTACTGTGTGGTCCAGTAGTGTATGTTTACTGTGTGGTCCAGTAGTGAATGTTTACTGTGTGGTCCAGTACTGTGTGGTCCAGTAGTTAATGTTTACTGTGTGGTCCAGTAGTGTATGTTTACTGTGTGGTCCAGTACTGTGTGGTCCAGTAGTGTATGTTTACTGTGTGGTCCAGTACTGTGTGGTCCAGTAGTGTATGTTTACTGTGTGGTCCAGTACTGTGTGGTCCAGTAGTGTATGTTTACTGTGTGGTCCAGTAGTGAATGTTTACTGCGTGGTCCAGTAGTGAATGTTTACTGTGTAGTCCAGTACTGTGTGGTCCAGTAGTGTATGTTTACTGTGTGGTCCAGTAGTGAATGTTTACTGTGTGGTCCAGTAGTGAATGTTTACTGTGTGGTCCAGTAGTGTATGTTTACTGTGTGGTCCAGTAGTGAATGTTTACTGTGTGGTCCAGTAGTGAATGTTTACTGTGTGGTCCAGTACTGTGTGGTCCAGTAGTGAATGTTTACTGTGTGGTCCAGTAGTGTATGTTTACTGTGTGGTCCAGTAGTGAATGTTTACTGTGTGGTCCAGTACTGTGTGGTCCAGTAGTGAATGTTTACTGTGTGGTCCAGTAGTGTATGTTTACTGTGTGGTCCAGTAGTGAATGTTTACTGTGTGGTCCAGTACTGTGTGGTCCAGTAGTTAATGTTTACTGTGTGGTCCAGTAGTGTATGTTTACTGTGTGGTCCAGTACTGTGTGGTCCAGTAGTGTATGTTTACTGTGTGGTCCAGTACTGTGTGGTCCAGTAGTGTATGTTTACTGTGTGGTCCAGTACTGTGTGGTCCAGTAGTGTATGTTTACTGTGTGGTCCAGTAGTGAATGTTTACTGTGTGGTCCAGTAGTGAATGTTTACTGTGTGGTCCAGTACTGTGTGGTCCAGTAGTGTATGTTTACTGTGTGGTCCAGTAGTGAATGTTTACTGTGTGGTCCAGTAGTGAATGTTTACTGTGTGGTCCAGTAGTGAATGTTTACTGTGTGGTCCAGTACTGTGTGGTCCAGTAGTATATGTTTACTGTGTGGTCCAGTAGTGAATGTTTACTGTGTGGTCCAGTAGTGAATGTTTACTGTGTGGTCCAGTAGTGAATGTTTACTGTGTGGTCCAGTACTGTGTGGTCCAGTACTGTGTGGTCCAGTAGTGAATGTTTACTGTGTGGTCCAGTAGTGAATTTTTACTGTGTGGTCCAGTAGTGAATGTTTACTGTGTGGTCCAGTAGTGAATGTTTACTGTGTGGTCCAGTAGTGTATGTTTACTGTGTGGTCCAGTAGTGAATGTTTACTGTGTGGTCCAGTAGTGTATGTTTACTGTGTGGTCCAGTAGTGAATGTTTACTGTGTGGTCCAGTACTGTGTGGTCCAGTAGTGTATGTTTACTGTGTGGTCCAGTAGTGAATGTTTACTGTGTGGTCCAGTAGTGAATGTTTACTGTGTGGTCCAGTACTGTGTGGTCCAGTAGTGAATGTTTACTGTGTGGTCCAGTAGTGTATGTTTACTGTGTGGTCCAGTAGTGAATGTTTACTGTGTGGTCCAGTACTGTGTGGTCCAGTAGTGAATGTTTACTGTGTGGTCCAGTAGTGTATGTTTACTGTGTGGTCCAGTAGTGAATGTTTACTGTGTGGTCCAGTAGTGAATGTTTACTGTGTGGTCCAGTAGTGAATGTTTACTGTGTGGTCCAGTAGTGTATGTTTACTGTGTGGTCCAGTACTGTGTGGTCCAGTAGTGAATGTTTACTGTGTGGTCCAGTACTGTGTGGTCCAGTAGTGTGTATGTTTACTGTGTGGTCCAGTAGTGAATGTTTACTGTGTGGTCCAGTAGTGAATGTTTACTGTGTGGTCCAGTACTGTGTGGTCCAGTAGTGAATGTTTACTGTGTGGTCCAGTAGTGTATGTTTACTGTGTGGTCCAGTAGTGAATGTTTACTGTGTGGTCCAGTACTGTGTGGTCAGTAGTGAATGTTTACTGTGGTCCAGTAGTGTATGTTTACTGTGTGGTCCAGTAGTGAATGTTTACTGTGTGGTCCAGTACTGTATGGTCCAGTAGTTAATGTTTACTGTGTGGTCCAGTAGTGTATGTTTACTGTGTGGTCCAGTACTGTGTGGTCCAGTAGTGTATGTTTACTGTGTGGTCCAGTACTGTGTGGTCCAGTAGTGTATGTTTACTGTGTGGTCCAGTACTGTGTGGTCTAGTAGTGTATGTTTACTGTGTGGTCCAGTAGTGAATGTTTACTGTGTGGTCCAGTAGTGAATGTTTACTGTGTGGTCCAGTACTGTGTGGTCCAGTAGTGTATGTTTACTGTGTGGTCCAGTAGTGAATGTTTACTGTGTGGTCCAGTAGTGAATGTTTACTGTGTGGTCCAGTAGTGTATGTTTACTGTGTGGTCCAGTAGTGAATGTTTACTGTGTGGTCCAGTAGTGTATGTTTACTGTGTGTCCAGTAGTGAATGTTTACTGTGTGGTCCAGTAGTGTATGTTTACTGTGTGGTCCAGTACTGTGTGGTCCAGTAGTGAATGTTTACTGTGTGGTCCAGTAGTGAATGTTTACTGTGTGGTCCAGTAGTGAATGTTTACTGTGTGGTCCAGTAGTGTATGTTTACTGTGTGGTCCAGTAGTGAATGTTTACTGTGTGGTCAGTAGTGAATGTTTACTGTGTGGTCCAGTACTGTGTGGTCCAGTAGTGTATGTTTACTGTGTGGTCCAGTAGTGAATGTTTACTGTGTGGTCCAGTAGTGAATGTTTACTGTGTGGTCCAGTAGTGTATGTTTACTGTGTGGTCCAGTAGTGAATGTTTACTGTGTGGTCCAGTAGTGAATGTTTACTGTGTGGTCCAGTACTGTGTGGTCCAGTAGTGAATGTTTACTGTGTGGTCCAGTAGTGTATGTTTACTGTGTGGTCCAGTAGTGAATGTTTACTGTGTGGTCCAGTAGTGAATGTTTACTGTGTGGTCCAGTAGTGTATGTTTACTGTGTGGTCCAGTAGTGAATGTTTACTGTGTGGTCCAGTAGTGAATGTTTACTGTGTGGTCCAGTACTGTGTGGTCCAGTAGTGAATGTTTACTGTGTGGTCCAGTAGTGTATGTTTACTGTGTGGTCCAGTAGTGAATGTTTACTGTGTGGTCCAGTACTGTGTGGTCCAGTAGTGAATGTTTACTGTGTGGTCCAGTAGTGTATGTTTACTGTGTGGTCCAGTAGTGAATGTTTACTGTGTGGTCCAGTACTGTGTGGTCCAGTAGTTAATGTTTACTGTGTGGTCCAGTAGTGTATGTTTACTGTGTGGTCCAGTACTGTGTGGTCCAGTAGTGTATGTTTACTGTGTGGTCCAGTACTGTGTGGTCCAGTAGTGTATGTTTACTGTGTGGTCCAGTACTGTGTGGTCCAGTAGTGTATGTTTACTGTGTGGTCCAGTAGTGAATGTTTACTGTGTGGTCCAGTAGTGAATGTTTACTGTGTGGTCCAGTACTGTGGGTCCAGTAGTGTATGTTTACTGTGTGGTCCAGTAGTGAATGTTTACTGTGTGGTCCAGTAGTGAATGTTTACTGTGTGGTCCAGTAGTGAATGTTTACTGTGTGGTCCAGTACTGTGTGGTCCAGTAGTATATGTTTACTGTGTGGTCCAGTAGTGAATGTTTACTGTGTGGTCCAGTAGTGAATGTTTACTGTGTGGTCCAGTAGTGAATGTTTACTGTGTGGTCCAGTACTGTGTGGTCCAGTACTGTGTGGTCCAGTAGTGAATGTTTACTGTGTGGTCCAGTAGTGAATTTTTACTGTGTGGTCCAGTAGTGAATGTTTACTGTGTGGTCCAGTAGTGAATGTTTACTGTGTGGTCCAGTAGTGTATGTTTACTGTGTGGTCCAGTAGTGAATGTTTACTGTGTGGTCCAGTAGTGTATGTTTACTGTGTGGTCCAGTAGTGAATGTTTACTGTGTGGTCCAGTACTGTGTGGTCCAGTAGTGTATGTTTACTGTGTGGTCCAGTAGTGAATGTTTACTGTGTGGTCCAGTAGTGAATGTTTACTGTGTGGTCCAGTACTGTGTGGTCCAGTAGTGAATGTTTACTGTGTGGTCCAGTAGTGTATGTTTACTGTGTGGTCCAGTAGTGAATGTTTACTGTGTGGTCCAGTACTGTGTGGTCCAGTAGTGAATGTTTACTGTGTGGTCCAGTAGTGTATGTTTACTGTGTGGTCCAGTAGTGAATGTTTACTGTGTGGTCCAGTAGTGAATGTTTACTGTGTGGTCCAGTAGTGAATGTTTACTGTGTGGTCCAGTAGTGTATGTTTACTGTGTGGTCCAGTACTGTGTGGTCCAGTAGTGAATGTTTACTGTGTGGTCCAGTACTGTGTGGTCCAGTAGTGTATGTTTACTGTGTGGTCCAGTAGTGAATGTTTACTGTGTGGTCCAGTAGTGAATGTTTACTGTGTGGTCCAGTACTGTGTGGTCCAGTAGTGAATGTTTACTGTGTGGTCCAGTAGTGTATGTTTACTGTGTGGTCCAGTAGTGAATGTTTACTGTGTGGTCCAGTACTGTGTGGTCCAGTAGTGAATGTTTACTGTGTGGTCCAGTAGTGTATGTTTACTGTGTGGTCCAGTAGTGAATGTTTACTGTGTGGTCCAGTACTGTATGGTCCAGTAGTTAATGTTTACTGTGTGGTCCAGTAGTGTATGTTTACTGTGTGGTCCAGTACTGTGTGGTCCAGTAGTGTATGTTTACTGTGTGGTCCAGTACTGTGTGGTCCAGTAGTGTATGTTTACTGTGTGGTCCAGTACTGTGTGGTCTAGTAGTGTATGTTTACTGTGTGGTCCAGTAGTGAATGTTTACTGTGTGGTCCAGTAGTGAATGTTTACTGTGTGGTCCAGTACTGTGTGGTCCAGTAGTGTATGTTTACTGTGTGGTCCAGTAGTGAATGTTTACTGTGTGGTCCAGTAGTGAATGTTTACTGTGTGGTCCAGTAGTGTATGTTTACTGTGTGGTCCAGTAGTGAATGTTTACTGTGTGGTCCAGTAGTGTATGTTTACTGTGTGGTCCAGTAGTGAATGTTTACTGTGTGGTCCAGTAGTGTATGTTTACTGTGTAGTCCAGTACTGTGTGGTCCAGTAGTGAATGTTTACTGTGTGGTCCAGTAGTGAATGTTTACTGTGTGGTCCAGTAGTGAATGTTTACTGTGTGGTCCAGTAGTGTATGTTTACTGTGTGGTCCAGTAGTGAATGTTTACTGTGTGGTCCAGTAGTGAATGTTTACTGTGTGGTCCAGTACTGTGTGGTCCAGTAGTGTATGTTTACTGTGTGGTCCAGTAGTGAATGTTTACTGTGTGGTCCAGTAGTGAATGTTTACTGTGTGGTCCAGTAGTGTATGTTTACTGTGTGGTCCAGTAGTGAATGTTTACTGTGTGGTCCAGTAGTGAATGTTTACTGTGTGGTCCAGTACTGTGTGGTCCAGTAGTGAATGTTTACTGTGTGGTCCAGTAGTGTATGTTTACTGTGTGGTCCAGTAGTGAATGTTTACTGTGTGGTCCAGTAGTGAATGTTTACTGTGTGGTCCAGTAGTGTATGTTTACTGTGTGGTCCAGTAGTGAATGTTTACTGTGTGGTCCAGTAGTGAATGTTTACTGTGTGGTCCAGTACTGTGTGGTCCAGTAGTGAATGTTTACTGTGTGGTCCAGTAGTGTATGTTTACTGTGTGGTCCAGTAGTGAATGTTTACTGTGTGGTCCAGTACTGTGTGGTCCAGTAGTGAATGTTTACTGTGTGGTCCAGTAGTGTATGTTTACTGTGTGGTCCAGTAGTGAATGTTTACTGTGTGGTCCAGTACTGTGTGGTCCAGTAGTTAATGTTTACTGTGTGGTCCAGTAGTGTATGTTTACTGTGTGGTCCAGTACTGTGTGGTCCAGTAGTGTATGTTTACTGTGTGGTCCAGTACTGTGTGGTCCAGTAGTGTATGTTTACTGTGTGGTCCAGTACTGTGTGGTCCAGTAGTGTATGTTTACTGTGTGGTCCAGTAGTGAATGTTTACTGTGTGGTCCAGTAGTGAATGTTTACTGTGTGGTCCAGTACTGTGTGGTCCAGTAGTGTATGTTTACTGTGTGGTCCAGTAGTGAATGTTTACTGTGTGGTCCAGTAGTGAATGTTTACTGTGTGGTCCAGTAGTGTATGTTTACTGTGTGGTCCAGTAGTGTATGTTTACTGTGTGGTCCAGTAGTGAATGTTTACTGTGTGGTCCAGTAGTGTATGTTTACTGTGTGGTCCAGTAGTGAATGTTTACTGTGTGGTCCAGTAGTGTATGTTTACTGTGTGGTCCAGTACTGTGTGGTCCAGTAGTGAATGTTTACTGTGTGGTCCAGTAGTGAATGTTTACTGTGTGGTCCAGTAGTGAATGTTTACTGTGTGGTCCAGTAGTGTATGTTTACTGTGTGGTCCAGTACTGTGTGGTCCAGTAGTGAATGTTTACTGTGTGGTCCAGTACTGTGTGGTCCAGTAGTGTATGTTTACTGTGTGGTCCAGTAGTGAATGTTTACTGTGTGGTCCAGTAGTGTATGTTTACTGTGTGGTCCAGTAGTGAATGTTTACTGTGTGGTCCAGTACTGTGTGGTCCAGTAGTGTATGTTTACTGTGTGGTCCAGTAGTGAATGTTTACTGTGTGGTCCAGTAGTGTATGTTTACTGTGTGGTCCAGTACTGTGTGGTCCAGTAGTGAATGTTTACTGTGTGGTCCAGTACTGTGTGGTCCAGTAGTGTATGTTTACTGTGTGGTCCAGTAGTGAATGTTTACTGTGTGGTCCAGTAGTGTATGTTTACTGTGTGGTCCAGTAGTGAATGTTTACTGTGTGGTCCAGTAGTGTATGTTTACTGTGTGGTCCAGCAGAGAATGTTTACTGTGTGGTCCAGTAGTGTATGTTTACTGTGTGGTCCAGTACTGTGTGGTCCAGTAGTGAATGTTTACTGTGTGGTCCAGTACTGTGTGGTCCAGTAGTGTATGTTTACTGTGTGGTCCAGTAGTGTATGTTTACTGTGTGGTCCAGTAGTGAATGTTTACTGTGTGGTCCAGTAGTGTATGTTTACTGTGTGGTCCAGTAGTGAATGTTTACTGTGTGGTCCAGTAGTGTATGTTTACTGTGTGGTCCAGTAGTGAATGTTTACTGTGTGGTCCAGTAGTGAATGTTTACTGTGTGGTCCAGTAGTGAATGTTTACTGTGTGGTCCAGTAGTGAATGTTTACTGTGTGGTCCAGTACTGTGTGGTCCAGTAGTGAATGTTTACTGTGTGGTCCAGTAGTGAATGTTTACTGTGTGGTCCAGTAGTTAATGTTTACTGTGTGGTCCAGTAGTGTATGTTTACTGTGTGGTCCAGTAGTGAATGTTTACTGTGTGGTCCAGTAGTGTATGTTTACTGTGTGGTCCAGTAGTGAATGTTTACTGTGTGGTCCAGTAGTGAATGTTTACTGTGTGGTCCAGTAGTGAATGTTTACTGTGTGGTCCAGTACTGTGTGGTCCAGTAGTGAATGTTTACTGTGTGGTCCAGTAGTGAATGTTTACTGTGTGGTCCAGTAGTGAATGTTTACTGTGTGGTCCAGTAGTGTATGTTTACTGTGTGGTCCAGTAGTGTATGTTTACTGTGTGGTCCAGTACTGTGTGGTCCAGTAGTGAATGTTTACTGTGTGGTCCAGTAGTGTATGTTTACTGTGTGGTCCAGTAGTGTATGTTTACTGTGTGGTCCAGTACTGTGTGGTCCAGTAGTGTATGTTTACTGTGCGGTCCAGTAGTGTGTGTTTACTGTGTGGTCCAGTAGTGTATGTTTACTGTGTGGTCCAGTACTGTGTGGTCCAGTAGTGTATGTTTACTGTGCGGTCCAGTAGTGTGTGTTTACTGTGTGGTCCAGTAGTGTATGTTTACTGTGTGGTCCAGTACTGTGTGGTACAGTAGTGTATGTTTACTGTGCGGTTCAGTAGTGTATGTTTACTGTGTGGTCCAGTAGTGTATGTTTACTGTGTGGTCCAGTAGTGTGTGGTCCAGTAGTGTATGTTTACTGTGTGGTCCAGTAGTGTGTGGTCCAGTAGTGTATGTTTACTGTGCGGTCCAGTAGTGTGTGTTTACTGTCCTCGTTCAATATTAATGGGGGTTACCGTGTGGTCTTGTCATAGTCCTCTCTGCGTTCATCTCGATGCCGCAGTCGTGGTCTGAGGTTCTGGAGCACCAGGGAATGAGTCTGAGTACACCACTGAGACATGGTCACTAGGAACTGAAACACAACCATAACACAACCATGGAGAAACCATACCACAACCACATCACAACCACAACACAACCATGGATTAACCCTAACACAACCACAACACAACCCTGGCTCAACCCTAACACAACCACAACACAACCCTGGAGAAACCATAACACAACCACATCACAACCACAACACAACCACAACACAACCATAACACAACCATAACACAACCATGGATTAACCATAACACAAACATAGATTAACCATAACACAACCATAAACCAACCATAGGGTTAACCATAACACAACCATAGATTAACCATAACACAACCATAGATTAACCATAACACAACCATAACACAACCATAGATTAACCATAACACAACCATAACACAACCATAGATTAACCCTAACACAACCATAGATGAACCACAAGACAACCACAACACAACCATAACATAACCATAACACAACCATGGATGAACCATAACACAACCATGGAGAAACCATAACACAACCACAACACAACTATAACACAACCACAACACAACAACAATAGGTATTGGGTCTGAGTACACAACTGAAACATGGTCACTGAAAACTGAAACACAACCCTAACACAACTATAACACAACCACAACAGGTATTGTGTCTGAGTACACAACTGAAACATGGTCACTAAGAACTGAAACACACCCGCAACACAACCACAACACAACCATAACACCACCACAACCATAAAATAACATAACATTACCATACATTAACCACAACCATAAAATAACATAACATTACCATACATGAACCACAACAATAAAATAACATAACCATACATTAACCACAACCATAAAATAACATAACATTACCATAACACAACCACAACCATAAAATAACATAACATTACCATAACACAACCACAACCATAAAATAACATAACATTAACATACATGAAACACAACCATAAAATAACATAACATTACCATACATTAACCACAACCATAAAATAACATAACATTACCATACATTAACCACAACCATAAAATAACATAACATTAACACACATTAACCACAACCATAACATAACATTACCATACATTAACCACAACCATAAAATAACATAACATTAACATACATGAACCACAACCATAAAATAACATAACATTAACACACATTAACCACAACCATAAAATAACATAACATTACCATACATTAACCACAACCATAAAATAACATAACATTACCATAACACAACCACAACCATAAAATAACATAACATTAACACACATTAACCACAACCATAAAATAACATAACATTACCATACATTAACCACAACCATAAAATAACATAACATTACCATAACACAACCACAACCATAAAATAACATAACATTACCATACATTAACCACAACCATAAAATAACATAACATTAACATACATGAACCACAACCATAAAATAACATAACAATAAATCAAATCAAATCAAATTTTATTTGTCACATACACATGGTTAGCAGATGTTAATGCGAGTGTAGCGAAATGCTTGTGCTTCTAGTTCCGACAATGCAGTGATAACCAACAAGTAATCTAACTAACAATTCCAAAACTACTGTCTTATACACAGTGTAAGGGGATAAAGAATATGTACATAAGGATATATGAATGAGTGATGGTACAGAGCAGCATACAGTAGATGGTATAGAGTACAGTATATACATATGAGATGAGTATGTAGACAAAGTAAACAAAGTGGCATAGTTAAAGTGGCTAGTGATACATGTATTACATAAGGATGCAGTCGATGATGTAGAGTACAGTATATACGTATGCATATGAGATGAATAATGTAGGGTAAGTAACATTATATAAGGTAGCATTGTTTAAAGTGGCTAGTGATATATTTACATCATTTCCCATCAATTCCCATTATTAGAGTGGCTGGAGTTGGGTCAGTGTCAATGACAGTGTGTTGGCAGCAGCCACTCAATGTTAGTGGTGGCTGTTTAACAGTCTGATGGCCTTGAGATAGAAGCTGTTTTTCAGTCTCTCGGTCCCAGCTTTGATGCACCTGTACTGACCTCGCCTTCTGGATGATAGCGGGGTGAACAGGCAGTGGCTCGGGTGGTTGATGTCCTTGATGATCTTTATGACCTTCCTGTAACATCGGGTGGTGTAGGTGTCCTGGAGGGCAGGTAGTTTGCCCCGGTGATGCGTTGTGCAGACCTCACTACCCTCTGAGAGCCTTACGGTTGAGGGCGGAGCAGTTGCCGTACCAGGCGGTGATACAGCCCGCCAGGATGCTCTCGATTGTGCATCTGTAGAAGTTTGTGAGTGCTTTTGGTGACAAGCCAAACTTCTTCAGCCTCCTGAGGATGAAGAGGCGCTGCTGCGCCTTCTTCACGACACTGTCAGTGTGAGTGGACCAATTCAGTTTGTCTGTGATGTGCATGCCAAGGAACTTAAAACTTGCTACCCTCTCCACTACTGTTCCATCGATGTGGATAGGGGGGTGTTCCCTCTGCTGCTTCCTGAAGTCCACAATCATCTCCTTAGTTTTGTTGACGTTGAGTGTGAGGTTATTTTCCTGACACCACACTCCGAGGGCCCTCACCTCCTCCCTGTAGGCCGTCTCATCGTTGTTGGTAATCAAGCCTACCACTGTTGTGTCGTCCGCAAACTTGATGATTGAGTTGGAGGCGTGCGTGGCCACGCAGTCGTGGGTGAACAGGGAGTACAGGAGAGGGCTCAGAACGCACCCTTGGGGGCCCCCGTGTTGAGGATCAGCGGGGAGGAGATGTTGTTGCCTACCCTCACCACCTGGGGCGGCCCGTCAGGAAGTCCAGTACCCAGTTGCACAGGCGGCGTCGAGACCCAGGGTCTCGAACTTAATGACGAGCTTGGAGGGTACTATGGTGTTGAATGCCGAGCTGTAGTCGATGAACAGCATTCTCACATAGGTATTCCTCTTGTCCAGGTGGGTTAGGGCAGTGTGCAGTGTGGTTGAGATTGCATCGTCTGTGGACCTATTTGGGCGGTAAGCAAATTGGAGTGGGTCTAGGTGTCAGGTAGGGTGGAGGTGATATGGTCCTTGACTAGTCTCTCAAAGCACTTCATGATGACGGAAGTGAGTGCTACGGCGCGGTAGTCGTTTAGCTCAGTTACCTTAGCTTTCTTGGGAACTGGAACAATGGTGGCCCTCTTGAAGCATGTGGGAACAGCAGACTGGTATAGGGATTGATTGAATATGTCCGTAAACACACCGGCCAGCTGGTCTGCGCATGTTCTGAGGGCGCGGCTGGGGATGCCGTCTGGGCCTGCAGCCTTGCGAGGGTTAACACGTTTAAATGTCTTACTCACCTCGGCTGCAGTGAAGGAGAGACCACATGTTTTCGTTGCAGGCCGTGTCAGTGGCACTGTATTGTCCTCAAAGCGGCAAAAGTTATTTAGTCTGCCTGGGAGCAAGACATCCTGGTCCGTGACTGGGCTGGGTTTCTTCTTGTAGTCCGTGATTGACTGTAGACCCTGCCACATGCCTCTTGTGTCTGAGCCGTTGAATTGAGATTCTACTTTGTCTCTGTACTGACGCTTAGCTTGTTTAATAGCCTTGCGGAGGGAATAGCTGCACTGTTTGTTTTCGGTCATGTTGCCAGACACCTTGCCCTGATTAAAAGCAGTGGTTCGCGCTTTCAGTTTCACGCGAATGCTGCCATCAATCCACGGTTGCTGGTTAGGGAATGTTTTTATCGTTGCTATGGGAACGACATCTTCAACGCACGTTCTAATGAACTCGCACACCGAATCAGCGTATTCGTCAATATTTTTATCTGACGCAATACGAAACATGTCCCAGTCCACGTGATGGAAGCAGTCTTGGAGTGTGGAGTCCGCTTGGTCGGACCAGCGTTGGACAGACCTCAGCGTGGGAGCCTCTTGTTTTAGTTTCTGCCTGTAGGCAGGGATCAACAAAATGGAGTAGTGGTCAGCTTTTCCGAAAGGGGGGCGGGGCAGGGCCTTATATGCGTCACGGAAGTTAGAGTAACAATGATCCAAGGTTTTACCACCCCTGGTTGCGCAATCGATATGCTGGTAAAATTTAGGGAGTCTTGTTTTCAGATTAGCTTTGTTAAAATCCCCAGCTACAATGAATGCAGCCTCCGGATAAATGGTTTCCAGTTTGCAAAGAGTTAAATAAAAGTTCGTTCAGAGCCATCGATGTGTCTGCTTGGGGGGGTATATACGGCTGTGATTATAATCGAAGAGAATTCTCTTGGAAGATAATGCGGTCTACATTTGATTGTGAGGAATTCTAAATCAGGTGAACAGAAGGATTTGAGTTCCTGTATGTTTCTTTCATCACACCATGTCTCGTTAGTCATGAGGCATACGCCCCCGCCACTCTTCTTACCAGAATATGTTTGTTTCTGTCGGCGCGATGCGTGGAGAAACCCGTTGGCTGCACCGCATCGGATAGCGTCTTCCCAGTAAGCCATGTTTCCGTGAAGCAGAGAACGTTGCAGTCTCTGATGTCCCTCTGGAATGCTACCCTTGCCCGGATTTCATCAACCTTGTTGTCAAGAGACTGGACATTGGCAAGAAGAATGCTGGGGAGTGGTGCGCGATGTGCCCTTGTCCGGAGTCTGACCAGAAGACCGCTACGTTTCCCTCTTTTTCGGAGTCGTTTTTTTGGGTCGCTGCATGCGATCCATTCCGTTGTCCTGATTGTAAGGCAGAACACAGGATCCGCGTCGCGGAAAACATATTCTTTGTCGTACTGATGGTGAGTTGACGCTGATCTTATATTCAGTAGTTCTTCTCGACTGTATGTAATGAAACCTAAGATGACCTGGGGTACTAATGTAAGAAATAACACGTAAAAAAACAAAAAACTGCATAGTTTCCTAGGAACGCGAAGCGAGGCGGCCATCTCTGTCGGCGCCGACATGAACCACAACCATAAAATAACATAACATTACCATACATTAACCACAACCATAAAATAACATAACATTACCATACATTAACTACAACCATAACATAACATAACATTACCATACATTAACCACAACCATAAAATAACATAACATTACCATACATTAACCACAACCATAAAATAACATAACATTACCATACATTAACCACAACCATAAAATAACATAACATTACCATACATTAACTACAACCATAACATAACATTACCATACATTAACCACAACCATAAAATAACATAACATTACCATACATTAACCACAACCATAAAATAACATAACATTACCATACATGAACCACAACCATAAAATAACATAACATTACCATACATTAACCACAACCATAAAATAACATAACATTACCATACATTAACCACAACCATAAAATAACATAACATTACCATACATTAACCACAACCATAACATAACATTACCATACATTAACCACAACCATAAAATAACATAACATTACCATACATTAACCACAACCATAACATAACATTACCATACATTAACCACAACCATAACATAACATTACCATACATTAACCACAACCATAACATAACATTACCATACATTAACCACAACCATAAAATAACATAACATTACCATACATTAACCACAACCATAACATAACATTACCATACATTAACCACAACCATAAAATAACATAACATTACCATACATGAACCACAACCATAAAATAACATAACATTACCATACATTAACCACAACCATAAAATTACCATACATAACATTAAAATAACCATACATGAACCACAACCATAAAATAACATAACATTACCATACATTAACCACAACCATAAAATAACATAACATTACCATACATGAACCACAACCATAAAATAACATAACATTACCATACATTAACCACAACCATAAAATAACATAACATTACCATACATTAACTACAACCATAAAATAACATAACATTACCATACATTAACCACAACCATAAAATAACATAACATTACCATACATTAACCACAACCATAAAAATAACATAACATTACCATACATTAACTACAACCATAAAATAACATAACATTACCATACATTAACCACAACCATAAAATAACATAACATTACCATACATTAACCACAACCATAAAATAACATAACATTACCATACATTAAATACCACAACCATAAAATAACATTTAACATTACCATACATAAAATAACATAACATTACCATAATTAACTACACATAACATAACATACCATACATTAACTACAACCATAAAATAACATAACATTACCATACATTAACCACAACCATAAAATAACATAACATTACCATACATTAACCACAACCATAAAATAACATAACATTACCATACATTAACTACAACCATAACATAACATTACCATACATTAACCACAACCATAAAATAACATAACATTACCATACATTAACTACAACCATAACATAACATTACCATACATTAACCACAACCATAAAATAACATAACATTACCATACATTAACTACAACCATAAAAAATAACATAACATTAACATACATACAACTACAACCATAAAAATAACATAACATTACCATACATTAACCACAACCATAAAATAACATAACATTACCATACATTAACTACAACCATAAAATAACATAACATTACCATACATTAACTACAACCATAACATAACATTACCATACATTAACCACAACCATAAAATAACATAACATTACCATACATTAACTACAACCATAAAATAACATAACATTAACATACATTAACTACAACCATAAAATAACATAACATTTACCATACATTAACCATAACCATAAAATAACATAACATTACCATACATTAACTACAACCATAAAATAACATAACATTAACATACATTAACCACAACCATAAAAAACATAACATTAGCCATACATTAACCACAACCATAAAAATAACATAACATTACCATACATGAACCACAACCATAAAAATAACATAACATTACCATACATTAACCACAACCATGAAATAACATAACATTACCATACATTAACCACAACCATAAAATAACATAACATTACCCATACATTAACTACAACCATAAAATAACATAACGTTACCAC
>NW_025750954.1:7500-17038 GCF_021184085.1 Oncorhynchus gorbuscha | reverse complement strand
GTTGGTGTCTGGACAGAGGCAGTAGAGTCAGACAGGTTGGTGTCTGGACAGAGGCAGTAGAGTCAGACAGTTTGGTGTCTGGACAGAGGCAGTAGAGTCAGACAGATTGGTGTCTGGACAGAGGCAGTAGAGTCAGACAGGTTGGTGTCTGGACAGAGGCAGTAGAGTCAGGCAGGTTGGTGTCTGGACAGAGGCAGTAGAGTCAGACAGTTTGGTGTCTGGACAGAGGCAGTAGAGTCAGACAGTTTGGTGTCTGGACAGAGGCAGTAGAGTCAGACAGGTTGGTGTCTGGACAGAGGCAGTAGAGTCAGACAGATTGGTGTCTGGACAGAGGCAGTAGAGTCAGACAGATTGGTGCCTGGACAGAGGTAGTAGAGTCAGACAGGTTGGTGTCTGGACAGAGGCAGTAGAGTCAGACAGGTTGGTGTTTGGACAGAGGCAGTAGAGTCAGACAGGTTGATGTCTGGACAGAGGCAGTAGAGTCAGACAGGTTGGTGTCTGGACAGAGGCAGTAGAGTCAGACAGGTTGGTGTCTGGACAGAGGCAGTAGAGTCAGACAGATTGGTGTCTGGACAGAGGCAGTAGAGTCAGACAGATTGGTGTCTGGACAGAGGCAGTAGAGTCAGACAGATTGGTGTCTGGACAGAGGCAGTAGAGTCAGACAGATTGGTGTCTGGACAGAGGCAGTCAAGTCAGACAGGATGGTGTCTGGACAGAGGCAGTAGAGTCAGACAGGTTGGTGTCTGGACAGAGGCAGTAGAGTCAGACAGGTTGGTGTCTGGACAGAGGCAGAAGAGTCAGACAGGATGGTGTCTGGACAGAGGCAGTAGATTCAGACAGGTTGGTGTCTGGACCGAGGCATTCAAGTCAGATAGGTTGGTGTCTGAACAGAGGCAGAGGACAGCTGTGCCAGGTGTACTGTATGTGTGTCTCTTATGTACTATGAGGATGTGTCAGTAGCTGCTACGGTTGTGTGTCTGTTTATGCCTTTTTGTGTGTGTGTGTGTGTGTGTGTGTGTGTGTGTGTGTGTGTGTGTGTGTGTGTGTGTGTGTGTGTGTGTGTGTGTGTGTGTGTGTGTGTGTGTGTGTGTGTGTGTGTGTGTGTGTGTGTGTGTGTGTGTGTGTGTGTGTGTGTGCGCGCGCGTGTGTGTGTGTGTGTGCACTTGCGTGTGTGTGCGCTCGTGTGTGCTCAGCCTGTACCATTAGGTGCGTTGGTAGCTGTCCTGGTCGTGTGTGTGTGTGTTTCTACATGTGTGTATCTGTACCATGAGGATGCGTCGGTAGCTGTCCCGGTCGATGCCCCACAGCTTCATGTCAGTCTTGGCCTTGACGGTGGCGGCTCGGGGGGTCCCGTAGATCAGGGCCAGCTCCCCAAAGCTGCCCCCCTCCCCGATACTGGTCACCCACTCTCCGTTCACATATACCTGGAGAGAGAGACACACACACAGACAGACAGATACTGTGAGAGGGGCTTCCGTGGGCTGTAACAGCCTCCCACAATACTGTGTGTGGGTAATGTGTGTAGCTCCATGGGCATATTGTTGGTCAACATAACACTTACTGTAAGATCATCACATTTCATCACATTTCACAGAAAAGGCATGATTGGACTGTCTGAACAAAAGTATCTCCACTGAATTGGCCAATCAGAGAATAGGATCCTAATAATCCTGCAGCAACAGGAAATGGGAATTATTGTGTTGCATTATCACATTTTGTAGGGGTTGATCCATTTTTAGTTAAGACAAACTCAAGCCTGGAAATGAGAAACTTCAGAAGCATCTTTAAGATCCTACCTCCTTAGCTAGGTCCAAGTGTTTTACCTGACCATGTGACCTGACCAGGACACAGTCCTAGTTCTAGTCCCCTTAGTCTGCTGCTGCCATACATGTTGGGCCATGGATATAGTCCACTCATATGAAACCAGGCCCAACTTTGTAGTGAGGTCATTAAGTGTGAGGAAGGCTGTGAGGGGTTAGTGTGAGGTTGAGGTGTGTGTTGTTAGGAAGAGGGGTTAGGGTGAGTGTGAGGAGGTGTGAGGGTGAGGGGTTAGGGTGAGGAGGGGTGTGAGGGGTTAATGTGAGGGGTTAGTGTGAGGTTGAGGTGTGTGTGTGGTTAGGAAGAGGGGTTAGGGTGAGTGTGAGGAGGGGTGTGAGGGTGAGGGGTTAGGGTGAGGAGGGGTGTGAGGGGTTAATGTGAGGGGTTAGTGTGAGGTTGAGGTGTGTGTGTGGTTAGGAAGAGGGGTTAGAGTGAGTGTGAGGAGGGGTGTGAGGGGTTAATGTGAGGGGTTAGTGTGAGGGATTAGGGTCTCTAGTTACAGACAGGGCTCAGGGTAGAGGTGGACATGGGTGTGAACACGACTCCTCATCGTGGATCATTACCCTCCATTATAGGGTCAAACACAGAGGTCCCTCCCTGACCGGACGGCTATCTCCACTACACACCTCTCTGAACCCCTCTTCTCTCTCCCCTTCACTCCCCTCTTCTCTCTCCTTCACCCCCTCTTCTCTCCCTTCACCCCCTCTTCTCTCTCCTTCACCCCCTCTTCTCTCTCCTTCACCCCCTCTTCTCTCTCCTCCATCCCCCTCTACCTCCTTTCTCCCCACATCTCTCCAGTTTCCCTTTCTAACCCACTCACACCTCTACCTCCTTTCTCACCACATCTCTCAGTTTCCTTTCCAACCCACTCACACCTCTACCTCCTTTCTCCCCACATCTCTCCAGTTTCCCTTTCCAACCCACTCACACCTCTACCTCCTTTCTCCCCACATCTCTCCAGTTTCCCTTTCCAACCCACTCACACCTCTACCTCCTTTCTCCCCACATCTCTCCAGTTTCCCTTTCCAACCCACTCACACCTCTACCTCCTTTTTCCCCACATCTCTCCAGTTTCCCTTTCCAACCCACTCACCTCATTCGCCCTCCTCTCCCCTTCTGTTTCTCTCCCTTCACCCTCCCCTTTCAATCTACTTCATCCATATCTCTATATCTTCTCTTGTTCCCCTGTTCCTCCTTACCCCAAATGTCCTCTTCCCCCCAATCCCCATCCCTCCATCTCTCCCCCCTCCTTGTTTCCTGGGTCTTAGCTCTGATGGCTGGACCCCCCTGAACATTTGATCCCCTCTAAGCCAGAGGAAGGGACACTAAAAGCCTTCTATCTCTCTCTCCCTCCCTTCTCTCTCTCTCCCTCCCTTCTCTCTCTCTCCGTCTGTGGTGTGTGTGACTTCCCTTTGATTAAGGGGTGATGGAGGTGGGAAAGCTGTGGTGGACTTAAACACCCAACTCTCTCACTCTTGCTTGGTCTCTCTAACACACAACCCAGAACTGCGGTCACTGGATGGCCTACTTAGCTTACACACACACACACACACACACACACACACACACACACACACACACACACACACACACACACACACACACACACACACACACACACACACACACACACACACACACACACACACACACACACACACACACACACACACACACACACACACACACACACACACACGGCCTCACAGAGCCCCTTTCAGTCCGCAGATAAAGTTTCACCTGTTGACACACAATCCACTTGTTGACTTAATAACACTGAGAGAAGGAAATAAGGAGGAGACAGATAGAGAAGGAGGGAAGGAGAGAGAGAGGGGGGGGGGGATCTGAGAGTGGGATACAATCTTCACAGTGCTTCAAGAGGAGCACAGGTGAATGATCCCACAATGGTCCCATGGTCCACAGCTGAATGATCTCACAATAGTCCCATGGTCCACAGCTGAATGATCTCACAATAGTCCCATGGTCCACAGGTGAATGATCCCACAATGATCCCATGGTCCACAGGTGAATGATCCCACAATGATCCCATGGTCCACAGGTGAATGATCCCACAATGATCCCACAATGATCCCATGATCCACAGGTGAATGATCTCACAATGATCCCATGGTCCACAGGTGAATGATCCCATGGTCCACAGGTGAATGATCCCATGGTCCACAGGTGAATGATCTCACAATGATCCCATGGTCCACATGTGAATGATTTCACAATGATCCCATGGTCCACAGGTGAATGATCTCACAATGATCCCATGGTCCACAGGTGAATGATCCCATGGTCCACAGGTGAATGATCCCACAATGATCCCATGGTCCACAGGTGAATGATCCCACAATGATCCCATGGTCCACAGGTGAATGATCCCATGATCCACAGGTGAATGATCCAACAATGATCCCATGGTCCACAGCTGAATGATCTCACAATGATCCCATGATCCACAGGTGAATGATCTCACAATGATCCCATGGTCCACAGTTGAATGATCTCACAATGATCCCATGGTCCACAGTTGAATGATCTCACAATGATCCCATGGTCCACAGGTGAATGATCTCACAATGATCCCATGGTCCACAGCTGAATGATCTCACAATGATCCCAGGGTCCACAGTTGAATGATCTCACAATGATCCCATGGTCCACAGGTGAATGATCTCACAATGATCCCATGGTCCACAGGTGAATGATCTCACAATGATCCCAGGGTCCACAGTTGAATGATCCCAGGGTCCACAGATGAATGATCCCATGGTCCACAGGTGAATGATCCCATAATGATCCCATGGTCCACAGGTGAATGATCTCACAATGATCCCAGGGTCCACAGGTGAATGATCCCATGGTCCACAGGTGAATGATCCCATAATGATCCCATGGTCCACAGCTGAATGATCCTATGGTCCACAGGTGAATGATCCCATTATGATCCCATGGTCCAGATGACATCCCTAACCGCATCATCAGAGCATGCGCAGACCAGCTGGCTGGAGTGTTTAGGACATATTCAAACAATCCCTATCCCAGTCTGTTGTCTCCACATGCTTCAAGATGGCCACCATTGTTCCTGTTCCCAAGAAAGCTAAGGTAACTGAACTAAATGACTAATGCCCTGTAGCACTCACTTCTGTCATCATGAAGTGCTTTGAGAGGCTAGTTAAGGATCATATCACCTGCACCATACCTTACATCCTAAAACCCACAGTAATGTGCTTACCGCCCCAAAAGATCCACAGATGATGCAATCGTCATCGCACTGCACACTGCCTGATCCCATATGGACAAGAGAAATATCTATGTAAGAATGCTGTTCATTGACTACAGCTCAGCCTTCAACACCATAGTACCCTCCAAATTCATCATTAAGCTCGGGGCCCTGGGTCTGAACCCCGCCCTGTGCATCTGCGTCCTGGATTTCCTGACGGGCCGCCCCCAGGTGGTGAAGGTAGGAAACAACATCTCCACTCCGCTGATCCTCAACACAGGGAACCCACAAGGGTGCATGCTCAGCCCCTCCTGTACTCCCTGGTCACTCATGCCTGCGTGGCCATGCATGCCTCCAACTCAATCATCAATTTTCTAGATGACAACAGTAGTGGGCTAGATCACCAATAAGGACGAGAAAGCCTACAGGGAGGATGTGATCACGGACTTCAGGAAACAGCAGAGCGAGCACGCCCCCATCCACATTGATGGAGCCGTGGCGTACACATCACTGACATTCGGAAATGGTCCATCCACACAGACAGTGTGGTGAAGAAGGCATAACAGCACCTCTTCAACTTCAGGAGGCTAAAATTCAGCTTGGTCCCTAAGACCCTCACTAACTTTTACAGATGCACCATTGAGAGCATCCTGTCGGGCTGTATCACCACTTGGTACGGCAACTGCACCGCCCGCAACCACAAGGCTCTCCAGAGGGTGATGCTGTCTGCCCAACGCATCACCGGGGGGCAAACTACCTGTTCTCCAGGACACCTACAGCATCCGATGTCACAGGAAGGCCATAAAGATCATCAAGGACATCAACCACCAGAGCCACTGCCTGTTCACCCTGCTGTCATCCAGAAGGTGAGGTCAGTACAGGTGCATCAAAGCTGGGACTCAGAGACTGAAAAAGGCCATCAGACTGTTAAATAGCCATCACTAGCCGGCACACACTCACTGTTTATTACCTATGCAATGTCACTTTACAAATTACCTCGACTAACCTGGCAACGCCACTCCTACATTGCACATCCTAATATTTATATATTTCTTAATTCCATTATTTTACTTGTATTGTTAGATATTACTGCACTGTTGGCGCTAGGAACACAAGCATTTCACTACACCGCAATAACATCTACTAAATATGTGTATGTGACCAATAAACATCTGCTAAGCATGTGTATGTGACCAATAACATCTGCTAACCATGTGTATGTGACCAATAACATCTGCTAACCATGTGTATGTGACCAATAAACATCTGCTAAGCACGTGTATGTGACCAATAACATCTGCTAACCATGTGTATGTGACCAATAACATCTGCTAACCGTGTGATGTTAATTGCGTAATTATCGTATTTCGCCGTCCTAACGTAGTCTTCACTAGCCAGCTAGCTAACGTCCACTGTTGGCTAGCTAACGTCCACCGATTAGCTGCACTGTAGAACTATTACACTCAACTGAACGACTTGATTAGTGTAGTGTTAGCTAGCTACATAGCTGTCTTTGTATCCAAGATAATTGTGTAGTTTAGAGTGTGTAGTCTTAGAGTGATCATCTTAATTTACCGAGGCTAGCTAGCCAGCTATCTGTCGTCCTTAACGTAGGAGACTCTGCTAGCTAGCCAACAGCTAGCCAACGTCTACCGAATAGACTCACAACCCGGTCGCATTCACAGGTAGTATCACATTTTCATTTCATTTCTTTACAGTACAACGGTTTGATTTGTTTGATCGTAGCTAGCTACATAGCTAGCTACATAGCCGTCTTTGTATCAAAGATAATTGTGTAGTCTAGAGCGATTTTCTAGGTTAGCTAGCCAGCTATTGTTGTTCTTTTAACCCAACGTAACGTAAACAACACTGTTAGCTAGCCAGCTAGCCCCCGAATAGCAGCACTGTCGAAACTATTACACTCAACGGAACGACTTGATTAGTGTAGTGTCAACAACGCACCCACTGCCAGCTAGCCTACTTCAGCAGTACTGTATCATTTTAATCATTTTAGTCAATAAGATTCTTGCTACGTAAGCTTAACTTTCTGAACATTCGAGACGTGTAGTCCACTTATCTCCTTTGCATTAGCGTAGCCTCTTCTGTAGCCTGTCAACTATGTGTCTGTCTATCCCTGTTCTCTCCTCTCTGCACAGACCATACAAACGCTCCACACCGCGTGGCCGCGCCACCTAATCTGGTGGTCCCAGCGCTCGACCCACGTGGAGTTCCAGGTCTCCGGTAGCCTCTGGAACTGCCGATCTGCGGCCAACAAGGCAGAGTTCATCTCAGCCTATGCCTCCCTCCAGTCCTCGACTTCTTGGCACTGACGGAAACATGGATCACCACAGACAACACTGCTACTCCTACTGCTCTCTCTTCGTCCGCCCACGTGTTCTCGCACACCCCGAGAGCTTCTGGTCAGCGGGGTGGTGGCGCCGGGATCCTCATCTCTCCCAAGTGGTCATTCTCTCTTTCTCCCCTTACCCATCTGTCTATCGCCTCCTTTGAATTCCATGCTGTCACAGTTACCAGCCCTTTCAAGCTTAACATCCTTATCATTTATCGCCCTCCAGGTTCCCTCGGAGAGTTCATCAATGAGCTTGATGCCTTGATAAGCTCCTTTGACTCATTCCTCTCTGCCTCCTTCTTTCCACTCCTCTCCTCTTTTGACCTCACCCTCTCACCTCCCCCCTACTCACAAGGCAGGCAATACGCTCAACCTCATCTTTACTAGATGCTGTTCTTCCACTAACCTCATTGCAACTCCCCTCCAAGTCTCTGACCACTACCTTGTATCCTTTTCCCTCTCGCTCTCATCCAACACCTCCCACACTGGCCCTACTCGGATGGTATCGCGCCGTCCCAACCTTCGCTCTCTCTCCCCCGCTACTCTCTCCTCTTCCACCATATCATCTCTTCCCTCTGCTCAAACCTTTTCCAACCTATCTCCTGAATCTGCCTCCTCAACCCTCCTCTCCTCCCTCTCTGCATCCTTTGACTCTCTATGTCCCCTATCCTCCAGGCCGGCTCGGTCCTCCCCTCCCGCTCCGTGGCTCGATGACTCATTGCGAGCTCACAGAACAGGGCTCCGGGCAGCCGAACGGAAATGGAGGAAAACTCGCCTCCCTGCGGACCTGGCATCCTTTCACTCCCTCCTCTCTACATTTTCCTCCTCTGTCTCTGCTGCTAAAGCCACTTTCTACCACTCTAAATTCCAAGCATCTGCCTCTAACCCTAGGAAGCTCTTTGCCACCTTCTCCTCCCTCCTGAATCCTCCTCCCCCCCCCCCTCCTCCTCTCTGCAGATGACTTCGTCAACCATTTTGAAAAGAAGGTCGACGACATCCGATCCTCGTTTGCTAAGTCAAACGACACCGCTGGTTCTGCTCACACTGCCCTACCCTGTGCTCTGACCTCTTTCTCCCCTCTCTCTCCAGATGAAATCTTGCGTCTTGTGACGGCCGGCCGCCCAACAACCTGCCCGCTTGACCCTATCCCCTCCTCTCTTCTCCAGACCATTTCCGGAGACCTTCTCCCTTACCTCACCTCGCTCATCAACTCATCCCTGACCGCTGGCTACGTCCCTTCCGTCTTCAAGAGAGCGAGAGTTGCACCCCTTCTGAAAAAACCTACACTCGATCCCTCCGATGTAAACAATTACAGACCAGTATCCCTTCTTTCTTTTCTCTCCAAAACTCTTGAACGTGCAGTCCTTGGCCAGCTCTCCCGCTATCTCTCTCTGAATGACCTTCTTGATCCAAATCAGTCAGGTTTCAAGACTAGTCATTCAACTGAGACTGCTCTCCTCTGTATCACGGAGGCGCTCCGCACTGCTAAAGCTAACTCTCTCTCCTCTGCTCTCATCCTTCTAGATCTATCGGCTGCCTTCGATACTGTGAACCATCAGATCCTCCTCTCCACCCTCTCCGAGTTGGGCATCTCCGGCGCGGCCCACGCTTGGATTGCGTCCTACCTGACAGGTCGCTCCTACCAGGTGGCGTGGCGAGAATCTGTCTCCTCACCACGCGCTCTCACCACTGGTGTCCCCCAGGGCTCTGTTCTAGGCCCTCTCCTATTCTCGCTATACACCACGTCACTTGGCTCTGTCATAACCTCACATGGTCTCTCCTATCATTGCTATGCAGACGACACACAATTAATCTTCTCCTTTCCCCCTTCTGATGACCAGGTGGCGAATCGCATCACTGCATGTCTGGCAGACATATCAGTGTGGATGACGGATCACCACCTCAAGCTGAACCTCGGCAAGACGGAGCTGCTCTTCCTCCCGGGGAAGGACTGCCCGTTCCATGATCTCGCCATCACGGTTGACAACTCCATTGTGTCCTCCTCCCAAAGCGCTAAGAACCTTGGCGTGATCCTGGACAACACCCTGTCGTTCTCAACCAACATCAAGGCGGTGGCCCGTTCCTGTAGGTTCATGCTCTACAACATCCGCAGAGTACGACCCTGCCTCACACAGGAAGCG
>NW_025750954.1:0-2500 GCF_021184085.1 Oncorhynchus gorbuscha | reverse complement strand
AATTAAAAAATAAATCAACTGTGCCACTGCTGATCTTTCCCATTCCCTTTAAAGTTGTCCCAATGGTAGGTAGATCTGCTGTATCAGGGCTCTCTCTCTACCCCACCCCTTCTCTCTCTCTCTCTCTCTCTCTCTCTCTCTCTCTCTCTCTCTCTCTCTCTCTCTCTCTCTCTTCTCTCTCTACCCCACCCCTTCTCTCCCTCTCCTCTCCTCTCCTCCACTCCCTTATCCCTCTCTCTACCCCACCCTTTCTCTCTCCCTCTCCCTCTCCTCTCCTCCACTCCCTTATCCCTCTCTCTCTACCCCACCCCTTCTCTTCCTCTCTCTCCCTCTCCTCTCCTCCACCCCCCTTATCCCTCTCTCTTACCCCACCTCTTCTCTCTCCCTCTCCTCTCCTCCACTCCATTATCCCTCTCTCTCTCTCTCTCCCTCTCCTCTCCTTCCCCCTTATCCCTCTCTCTACCCCACCGCTTCTCTCTCTCCCTCTCCTCCACTTCCTTATCTCTCTCTCTACCCCACCCCTTCTCTCTCTCTCCTCCCTCTCCTCCAGTCCCTTATCTCTCTCTCGCTACCCCACTGCTTCTCTCTCTCCCTCCCTCTCCTCCAGTCCCTTATCCCTCCCCACCCCTCTCTCTCTCCCTCCCTCTCCTCCAGTCCCTTATCCCTTTCTCTCTCTTGCTCTCTCTCTCTCTCTCTCTCTCTCTCTCTCTCTCTCTCTCTCTCTCTCTCTCTCTCCCTCTCCTCCAGTCCCTCTCTCTCTCTCTCCCTCCCTCTCCTCCAGTCCCTTATCTCTCTCTCGCTACCCCACTGCTTCTCTCTCTCCCTCCCTCTCCTCCAGTCCCTTATCCCTCTCTCTCTCCCTCCCTCTCCTCCAGTCCCTTATCCCTTTCTTTCTCTCTCTCTCTCTCTCTCTCTCTCTCTCTCTCTCTCTCTCTCTCTCTCTCTCTCTCCTCCAGTCCCTCTCTCTCTCTCTCTCTCTCTCTCTCCCTCCCTCTCCTCCACTCCCTTCTCTCTCTCTCCCTCCCTCTCCTCCAGTCCCTTATCCCTTTCTCTCTCTCTCTCTCTCTCTCTCTCTCTCTCTCTCTCTCTCCCTCTCCTCCAGTCCCTCTCTCTCTCTCCCTCTCCTCTCCTCCAGTCCCTTATCCCTCTCTCTCTCCCTCCCTCTCCTCCAGTCCCTTATCCCTTTCTCTCTCTCTCTCTCTCTCCTCCAGTCCTCTCTCTCCCTCTCCAGTCCCTCTCTCTCTCTCCCTCTCCTCTCCTCCACTCCCTTATCCCTCTCTCTCTCTCTCCCTCCACTCCTTATCCCTTATCTCTCTCCCTCCCTCTCCTCCAGTCCCTTATCCCTTTCTCTCTCTCTCTCTCTCTCTCTCCCTCTCCTCTCTCTCTCTCTCTCTCTCTCTCTCTCTCTGTCTCTCTCTCTCTCTCCTCTCCCTCTCCTCTCACTCCCTTATCCCTCTCTCTCTCCTCTCCTCCACTCCCTTATCCCTCTCTCTCTCCCTCCCTCTCCTCCAGTCCCTTATCCCTTTCTCTTCTCTCTCTCTCTCTCTCTCTCTCTCTCTCTCTCTCTCTCTGTCTCTCTCTCTCTCTCTCTCTCTCTCATCTCCCTTCTCACTCTCTCTCTCTCTCTCTCTCTCTCTCTCTCTCTCTCTCTCTCTCTCTCTCTCTCCCTCTCCTCCTCCCTCTCCTCCAGTCCCTCCTCCACTCCCTTATCCCTCTCTCCTCTCTCTCCTCCACTCCCTTATCCCTCTCTCTCTCTCTCTCCTCCCTCCACTCCCTTATCCCTTTCTCTCTCCCTCTCCTCCAGTCCCTTATCCCTTTCTCTCTCTCTCTCTCTCTCTCTCTCTCTCTCTCTCTCTCTCTGTCTCTCTCTCTCTCTCTGTCTCTCCCTCTCCTCTCCTCCAGTCCCTTATCCCTCTCTCTCTACCCCACCGCTTCTCTCTCTCCCTCTCCTCCACTCCCTTATCTCTCTCTCTCCACTCATCCATCCATCTCTGTCTGGGTCTGACTGGGCTCTCTGATACGCTCGGTGGAGCTCGAGCACCCGGACCAGTAGGTAGACCTGCTGTATCAGGGCACCATCGCCCAACCCTCTCCACCACCCCTTCTCTTTCTCTCTCCTCTCATTCACACCTTATCCCTCTCTCCTCTCTCTCGCTCAGCGGAGCTCACCCACCTGGACCCAGTCCTCTCTGGTTACCTTACGTCTCCTCTCCTCCTCTCCCTTCATCGTAAACCGATAAGGTTGTTTCCTGTTTGATTTTCCATCTGTTTTTTATCTTTTATCTCTCCACTTAACTCTATCTCTTTGTCGCTTCGGGTTCCTAAAACAAAAGGTGTTCTGACTGTTGTCATTGTGTGGCGTTCAGAGCGTGTCTGGGCCCCACACTAGTGTGACCAGACCGCAAGTCAATGAAGTCAGAAAAGACCCCAGGCCAGTGCTCATCATCATTTAACACAAACAGCAGTACAGTTGACCAATGTGAGAAGTAGAAGTAGGAAG
>NW_025750953.1:0-17040 GCF_021184085.1 Oncorhynchus gorbuscha | reverse complement strand
AGACGCGTTAACTGGTTACACATGGACCACACAGACTGCGTTAACTGGTTACCATGGACCACACGAACCACGTTAACTGGTTACACATGGACACAGACACGTTAACTGGTTACACATGGACCCAGACGCGTTAACTGGTTACACATGGACCCAGACACGTTAACTGGTTACACATGGACCCAGACAGCGTTAACTGGTTACACATGGACACATGGACACAGACACGTTAACTGGTTACACATGGACCACACAGACACGTTAACTGGTTACACATGGACCACACAGACACGTTAACTGGTTACACATGGACACAGACACGTTAACTGGTTACACATGGACACAGACACGTTAACTGGTTACACATGGACCACACAGACACGTTAACTGGTTACACATGGACCACACAGACACGTTAACTGGTTACACATGGACCACACAGACACGTTAACTGGTTACACATGGACACAGACACGTTAACTGGTTACACATGGACCCAGACACGTTAACTGGTTACACATGGACACATGGACACAGACACGTTAACTGGTTACACATGGACCACACAGACACGTTAACTGGTTACACATGGACCACACAGACACGTTAACTGGTTACACATGGACACAGACACGTTAACTGGTTACACATGGACACAGACACGTTAACTGGTTACACATGGACCACACAGACACGTTAACTGGTTACACATGGACACATGGACACAGACACATTAACTGGTTACACATGGACCACACGAACACGTTAACTGGTTACACATGGACCCAGACACGTTAACTGGTTACACATGGACCACAGAACCGTTAACTGGTTACACATGGACACAGACACCGTTAACTGGTTACACATGGACACAGACACGTTAACTGGTTACACATGGACACAGACACGTTAACTGGTTACACATGGACACAGACACGTTAACTGGTTACACATGGACACAGACACATTAACTGGTTACACATGGACCACACAGACACGTTAACTGGTTACACATGGACCACACAGACACGTTAACTGGTTACACATGGACCACACAGACACGTTAACTGGTTACACATGGACACGAACACGTTAACTGGTTACACATGGACACAGACACGTTAACTGGTTACACATGGACCACACAGACACGTTAACTGGTTACACATGGACCACACAGACACGTTAACTGGTTACACATGGACACAGACACGTTAACTGGTTACACATGGACACGAACCGTTAACTGGTTACACATGGACCACAGACGCGTTAACTGGTTACACATGGACCACACAGACACGTTAACTGGTTACACATGGACCACAGAACACGTTAACTGGTTACACATGGAACAGACACGTTAACTGGTTACACATGGACCCAGACACGTTAACTGGTTACACATGGACACTGGACACAGACACGTTAACTGGTTACACATGGACCACACAGACACGTTAACTGGTTACACATGGACCACACAGACACGTTAACTGGTTACACATGGACACAGACACGTTAACTGGTTACACATGGACACAGACACGTTAACTGGTTACACATGGACCACACGACACCGTTAACTGGTTACACATGGACACATGGACACAGACACATTAACTGGTTACACATGGACCACACAGACACGTTAACTGGTTACACATGGACCCAGACACGTTAACTGGTTACACATGGACCACACAGACACGTTAACTGGTTACACATGGACACAGACACGTTAACTGGTTACACATGGACACAGACACGTTAACTGGTTACACATGGACACAGACACGTTAACTGGTTACACATGGACACAGACACGTTAACTGGTTACACATGGACCACACAGACACATTAACTGGTTACACATGGACCACACAGACACGTTAACTGGTTACACATGGACCACACAGACACGTTAACTGGTTACACATGGACCACACAGACACGTTAACTGGTTACACATGGACACAGACACGTTAACTGGTTACACATGGACACAGACACGTTAACTGGTTACACATGGACCACACAGACACGTTAACTGGTTACACATGGACCACACAGACACGTTAACTGGTTACACATGGACACAGACACGTTAACTGGTTACACATGGACACAGACACGTTAACTGGTTACACATGCACCACACAGACAATATGGATGGTAATTGAAATAGGAAGATAGTGTTAGGTTTGGCTTTTTAAGCCAATAGAGGCTGACCGGGGTTGGGATAAAGTCAATGTTGCATTGATTAGATAGTAGCTTGTGAGATGTGTTCATGACCCTTTGCAGTGGAAGATGTGAAAATTGCCAGGTACTTTCAGATTGGTCATAAGGTCGCCTGCGAGCTACTGGAAGGAAACCCCTGGCATTAACACACACACACACACACACACACACACACACACACACACACACACACACACACACACACACACACACACACACACACACACACACACACACACACACACACACACACACACACACACACACACACACACACACACACACAGCAGTAAACCCATTGGAACAACAGCACTACCCAGCACTTCAAAAACAAAAATGATTTCATGTTCAGAATAAAACCTGTAAAACAAGGTCTATGAGTTGTAGTTAGTTTAGAACCGCTGGGGCAGAATAACGTCTCTCTAACCAACATGTGTTTGCCCATAAAGACAAGTTGAGGACTCTATTACCCTAAAGGAAGTTTGAGCATGGGGCAGCACCATTACCCTAAAGCATGGGGCAGCACCATTACCCTAAAGCATGGGGCAGCACCATTACCCTAAAGCATGGGGCAGCACCATTACCCTAAAGCATGGGGCAGCACCATTACCCTAAAGCATGGGGCAGCACCATTACCCCTAAGGAAGTTTGAGCATGGGGCAGCACCAGTCGACTGGGTGGGACTTCCTATGGGTTAAGGAAAGATCACGATTCCATCCAGGTCACACCAGCCAATGAATTATACTCGTGAGGAAACATTCCATAACTCCAGGGGCAGTAAATCACCATCCTTTAAACCTGTTCAGACAACACCCTCCAGGGGGCAGTAAATCACCAACCTGGTCTTTAAACCTGTTCAGACAACACCCTCCAGGGGGCAGTAAATCACCATCCTTTAAACCTGTTCAGACAACACACTCCAGGGGCAGTAAATCACCAACCTGGTCTTTAAACCTGTTCAGACAACACACTCCAGGGGGCAGTAAATCACCAACCTGGTCTTTAAACCTGTTCAGACAACACCCTCCAGGGGACAGTAAATCACCAACCTGGTCTTTAAACCTGTTCAGACAACACCCTCCAGGGGGCAGTAAATCACCAACCTGGTCTTTAAACCTGTTCAGACAACACCCTCCAGGTGGCAGTAAATCACCAACCTGGTCTTTAAACCTGTTCAGACAACACCCTCCAGGGGGCAGTGCTGCACATTTTCAGTTTGTTTACCAACTCATAGAAATACTAAAAGAACAAAAAGTGACTACTTCAAAATGGAGTTGACCTCAATGGCCCTGCCTGTGCTCTAACAGACACCATAATGGGACAGATACAAAGAAGAGTGCTCTAGCATTCTCTATGGCGTCGCCCTCTTTCAGCCTAAATGACGATGTGTTTTCATTATCAAAGTCTATTAGAGTTGCGTAGATGGAGAGAAAGTGTGTGTGTTTTCATTAACACAGGATTCTGTAATAAAGTGGGTCTTTTTTGTTTTCTTGTTTTTGTTTTTTTACAAGAGCACGTGTGCCCCTTAAGTTGGAGAATGTAGGGGCACACAAAGACATTTAGGGGCACACAAAGAAATGTAGGGGCACACAAAGACATGTAGGAGCACACAAAGAAATGTAGGGGCACACATAGAAATGTAGGGGCACACAAAGAAATTTAGGGGCACACAAAGAAATTTAGGGGCACACAAAGAAATTTAGGGGCACACAAAGAAATTTAGGGTCACACAAAGAAATTTAGGGGCACACAAAGACATGTAGGAGCACAATGAAAACTATGATGTAGAATGTTTAACATTTCTCAGGTAAAGCAAAGTTGCTCCTAAATTAAAAAACAAAATGAAATAAAAAAATAATAAAAAATATTTGGGTTGATATGCAAGTAAAAATGGGGGCACTGAGAGCCCTGAGACACGTACTCATTTCGATTTGATTTGACAGACCTTCGACCAGGTGGCGTAGTGGAGGAGGTCAGAAACACAACACACAGATTCAGTCAACCTGCCTAATGCTTTGTCATCAACTTAGAACTATATATATATATTTTTTTTTTAAATACACCACGACCTAGCACAGCATGTTAAGTTACGCATGGTGCTTGTTGCAATGGAGCTACTAGACCCATTTCATTCAGCAAGTCAGACAAAGTGACAAAACATTAGGTGGCATTGCTTGAATCTATAATACGCACACACACACACACACAGTGTTGTCTTTCTCACCCTGGTGATGTGAAACTCCTACCTTCTCATCTAAGCTCCACTGTAGCTTAGCAACCTGGAACACAGATGGAGGAGGAGAAATAAAAAGAGACAGACAGAACAAAAGACAATGTGTAACTGAATCACGACAGGATGCAAGAAAGGAAACCAAACAATAGGCCTTGATGTGGTGGGAAGTCAGTAAACTGGTTACAGATCCTGTTAGTTCTCTTGATGAGCTACAGAATATAGTGATGTGAGGAAGTCAGTAAACTGGTCCCAGATCTGTTAGTTCTCTTGATGAGCTACAGGAATATAGTGATGTGAGGAAGTCAGTAAACTGGTCAGATCTGTTAGTTCTCTTGATGAGCTACAGAATATAGTGATGTGAGGAAGTCAATAAACTGGTCCCAGATCTGTTAGTTCTCTTGATGAGCTACAGAATATAGTGATGTGAGGAAGTCAGTAAACTGGTCCCAGATCTGTTAGTTCTCTTGCTTACTCTATAGATGTCATTGTCTCATGGAGTTGGAGTGATAACCCAAACAGACTGGAACTCAAGCTAGGAAATCAACGTTTTAAACAATGATATATATACACACACACATACACACTCACCCTGGATTGCTGATGCTAGCATCTCCCCGCGTCGCGCCACAGACCGGCCCACTCCCCGCGTCACGCCACAGACCGGCTCTTCCCCGCGTCACGCCACAGACCGGCCCTCCCGCCTCAGACCGGCCCTCCCCGCATCACGCCACAGACCGGCTCTTCCCGCGTCACGCCATAAACGGTGCAACATTAGGCATCAGATTACAGTAGAGACCCATTCCAGAACAACCACCCCGCTGACATGCTCACCAGACAGACGACTGGAAGGACGACAGTAAGATCATAGAAACCACAAAAAATCGCTCACATGCGAACATCTCAAAATATATATTTTTACATGACAAAAGGTATTCCAACACAGACATTGTTTCAAATGCACATTCTTAACAGGGTTAATATAACCTGGACCAGCAGCCAGGACCAGCAGCCAGGACCAGCAGCCTGGACCAGCAGCCAGGACCAGCAGCCAGGACCAGCAGCCAGGACCAGCAGCCAGGACCAGCAGCCAGGACCAGCAGCCAGGACCAGCAGCCAGGACCAGCAGCCAGGACCAGCAGCCAGGACCAGCAGCCAGGACCAGCAGCCTGGACCAGCAGCCAGGACCAGCAGCCTGGACCAGCCCAGTAATAACAGAGACCAACTGGAGTAGGTTAACGCTCCAAGGACAAAGTTACAGCAGTTTTCGGGAAGAAAAAAAAGAAAAAAATGGCCTTGTTGCTATGACAACGTCTGTTAATATTCAGCTATGAACAATAAATAACCCTGACTCTTTGACCCCTGGTGAAAAACACATCCTCCTTCAATACACTGCGTCCAATTGGGACGAAATGGGGATGCAGCTTCACTGTAGTCCTACAGTCCGTCTGTGTGTGTGCGTGTCTGGAGGGTTTCTGTAGTCTACAGTCCGTCTGTGTGTCTGCGTGTCTGGAGGGTTTCACTGTAGTCCTACAGTCCGTCTGTGTGTCTGCGTGTCTGGAGGGTTTCACTGTAGTCCCACCCAGTCCGTCTGTGTGTCTGCGTGTCTGGAGGTTTCACTGTAGTCCTACAGTCCGTCTGTGTGTCTGCGTGTCTGGAGGGTTTCACTGTAGTCCTACAGTCCGTCTGTGTGTCTGCGTGTCTGGAGGTTTCACTGTAGTCCTACAGTCCGTCTGTGTGTCTGCGTGTCTGGAGGGTTTCACTGTAGTCTCACAGTCCGTCTGTGTGTCTGCGTGTCTGGAGGGTTTCCACTGTGGTCCTACAGTCCGTCTGTGTGTCTGCGTGTCTGGAGGTTTCACTGTAGTCCTACAGTCCGTCTGTGTGTCTGCGTGTCTGGAGGGTTTCACTGTAGTCCTACCAGTCCGTCTGTGTGTCTGCGTGTCTGGAGGGTTTCACTGTAGTCCTACAGTCCGTCTGTGTGTCTGCGTGTCTGGAGGGTTTCACTGTAGTCCTACAGTCCGTCTGTGTGTCTGCGTGTCTGGAGGGTTTCACTGTAGTCCCTGCAGTCCGTCTGTGTGTCTGCGTGTCTGGAGGGTTTCACTGTAGTCCTACAGTCCGTCTGTGTGTCTGCGTGTCGGAGGGTTTCACTGTAGTCACAGTCCGTCTGTGTGTCTGCGTGTCTGGAGGGTTTCACTTGTAGTCCTACAGTCCGTCTGTGTGTCTGCGTGTCTGGGGAGGGTTTTCACTGTAGTCCTACAGTCCGTCTGTGTGTCTGCGTGTCTGGAGGGTTTCACTGTAGTCCTACAGTCCGTCTGTGTGTCTGCGTGTCTGGAGGGTTTCACTGTAGTCTACAGTCCGTCTGTGTGTCTCGTGTCTGGGGGTTTCTGTAGTCTACCCAGTCCGTCTGTGTGTCTGCGTGTCTGGAGGTTTCACTGCTAGTCCTACAGTCCGTCTGTGTGTCTGCGTGTCTGGAGGCTTTCACTGTAGTCCTACAGTCCGTCTGTGTGTCTGCGTGTCTGGAGGGTTTCACTGTAGTCCTACAGTCCGTCTGTGTGTCTGCGTGTCTGGAGGGTTTCACTGTGGTCCTACAGTCCGTCTGTGTCTGCGTGTCTGGAGGGTTTCACTGTAGTCCTACAGTCCGTCTGTGTCTCTGCGTGTCTGGAGGTTTCACTGTAGTCCCACAGTCCGTCTGTGTGTCTGCGTGTCGGAGGGTTTCACTGTAGTCCTACAGTCCGTCTGCGTGTCTGCGTGTCTGGAGGTTTCACTGTAGTCCTACAGTCCGTCTGCGTGTCTGCGTGTCTGGAGGTTTCACTGTAGTCCTACAGTCCGTCTGCGTGTCTGCGTGTCTGGAGGTTTCACTGTAGTCCTACAGTCCGTCTGTGTGTCTGCGTGTCTGGAGGGGTTTCACTGTAGTCCTACAGTCCGTCTGTGTCTGCGTGTCTGGAGGGTTTCACTGTAGTCCTACAGTCCGTCTGTGTCTGCGTGTCTGGAGGGTTTCACTGTAGTCCTACAGTCCGTCTGTGTGTCTGCGTGTCTGGAGGTTTCACTGAAGGACAGGCTAACAAAGGAGTACTCTTTCAGTCCAGATCGTGAGGTTGTCTCTGTACTGCTGAAACACACACAGCCAGGCTGTCAATCACCAGCCTGTTAATGGTCTTAAACCTACTCTCTCCTCTCCATCTACTGAGTCTCCCCCTCCCCCCTGCCTCCCGGATCTGCAGTCCCTGTTAATGGTCTTAAACCTACTCTCTCCCTCTCCATCTACTGCCGTCCCCCGTCCCCCGCCTCCCGGATCTGCAGTCCCTGTTAATGGTCTTAAACCTACTCTCTCCCTCTCCATCTACTGCCGTCCCCCCGTCCCCCGCCTCCCGGATCTGCAGTCCCTGTTAATGGTCTTAAACCTACTCTCTCCCTCTCCATCTACTGCCGTCTCCCCCCTCCCCATGCCTCCGGATCTGCAGTCCCTGTTAACCTGTTAACTATGTTGTGTTTGCTCAACAAGGTGTGCTTTAGAGGCTGTTAGAACACACAGAACCGGTTACACACGGACACAACCATCCCACCTCGTTCCACCTCTAGGGCAGCGAGGCTACAGCAGATCTCATGAACATGTTTACATTCTGCACGGCGAAGTTCAATAGTTCTACGGCCGTAGTAATCACACCTAAACGAGTCACTACTAAAGAAGAGCCCCACGTTTACACATCGCCTACGTCAAGGTTCCGCACTGACAACTCTTTTACACGGAAATCAATGGTTTCTTTGTATTATCAGATTAGTCAAGTCCAACCTTATTCCTGAATGGCCTCTTATCACCCTTCAATGTGTTAGGCAATACCTCCCGACAAATTTCTCACATACACACGGAGACAAAAAAAAAAAAAAAAACATAACCTAAGCAGGAGGCCCTTAAAATAGGCACGCCACCTGTTAATAAAACTAGACGTTCCCATGGATACCGTGGAAGTGCAACAGGTGACAGAGCAGGGAACGTTCAGTCGGACACAGGGGCTGCTCTATCAACCCAACTGAACTGAGAGAAAACTTTTACACTTTACTCACTGAGACTCGGTCGTACACTTTTGTGTGCTCCTAATAAAATGGACACGATGATAACGCGTTTTGTAACGTTACAGACTTATTCAAAAATGGTGTAGATAAATTAAAACTCCTCAATCTACACACCCATATTGACAAAAGCAAAAACTGGTTAGAAATTAGTGTTTGTGTAAAAAAAGTTATTTACATCAGTATTCAGACCCTTTGCAATGAGACTTGAATTTGAGCTCAGGTGCATCCTGTTTCCATTGATCCTCCTTGTGATATTTCTACAACTTGATGGGAGTCCACCTGTGGTATATTTAATAGACTGGACATGATTTGGAAACGCACACACCGGTCTATATAAGGTCCCACAGTTGACAGTGCATGTCAGAGCAAAAACCAAGCCATGAGGTTGAAGGAACTGTCCATAGAGCTCCGTGACAGGATTGTGTAAAAAAAAAAAAAAAATTGTTGTCATTTTATGGGGCATTGTGATGTCATTATGGTGTATTGTGATGTCATTATTGGGCATTGTGATGTCATTATGGGGTATTGTGATGTCATTATGGGGTATTGTGATGTCATTATGGGGTATTGTGATGTCATTATGGGGTATTGTGATGTCATTATGGGGTATTGTGATGTCATTATGGGGTATTGTGATGTCATTATGGGGTATTGTGATGTCATTATTGGGTATTGTGTGTACATTGATGAGGGAAAAAAATAAAGATGTAATCCATTTTAGAATAAGTCTAACGTAACAAAATGTGTAAAAAGTCAAGGGAGTGCAGAGACTGTCACCCGCATCACGTCTATCCTGTGCTGCTTGACAATGACGGCAAAGGAATAATAGGCAAGAGTACAGACAGATCTGGGACCAGTCTACAGCACTCCTGTGGTAGGACAGAAAGAGCTGGTAAATCAGCTGGGGGGTCAATGGTTATGGAAGGGGTGTGTGTGACTCACTTGTTCAAGGCTGTCATCCTCCGCCAGCGTCCTCGTGTCTCCGTTACGGTTGATAGGGATCTCCATAGTGGCCGCTTTACTCAGCATACTATCTGTCGAGAGAGAGAGAGACAGAGAGAGAGAGAGAGAGGACAGAGGACACAGAGAGAGACAGGACAGAGCGAGACAGGACAGAGAGAGACAGGACAGAGAGAGACAGGACAGAGAGAGACAGGACACAGAGAGACAGGACAGGACAGAGAGAGACAGGACAGAGAGAGACAGGACAGAGAGAGACAGGACAGAGAGAGACAGGACAGAGAGAGAGACAGAGAGAGAGAGACAGGGCACAGAGAGACAGGGCACAGAGAGACAGGGCACAGAGAGACAGGACACAGAGAGACAGGACACAGAGAGACAGGACACAGAGAGACAGGACACAGAGAGACAGGACACAGAGAGACAGGACACAGAGAGACAGGACACAGAGAGACAGGACACAGAGAGACAGGACACAGAGAGACAGGACACAGAGAGACAGGACACAGAGAGACAGAACAGAGAGAGACAGAACAGACAAAACAGAGACAGAGAGAGACAGAACAGAGAGAGACAGAACAGAGAGAGACAGAACAGAGAGAGACAGAACAGAGACAGAGAGAGAGAGAGACAGAACAGACAGAGAGAGAGAGAGAGAGAGAGACAAAGAGAGAGAAAAACATGTAATTAGTCCAATCCAGAACACAATAACCACCCAGGCTGATTATGATGCTGTAAGGCCAGAGATGAGAACATGTGTTTCAATAGACATGTGTTTTCAAAAGAGAACGTCTCCTCTCAGCACATGAAACAAAGCGTTGTCATGGTGGGTATGTATATATAATAAAGGCAAGTGATAATGAGACCGGCTGTTCAAGTGGCCAATCATTCATTCAGCTCTATTGGGATACATTAAAAAGGATCTGTGCGCTGCACACACACACACACACACACACACACACACACACACACACACACACACACACACACACACACACACACACACACACACACACACACACACACACACACACACACACACACACACACACACACACAAGGGTTTCTATTAGCTGGTAATCACCAGCTATTGGCTCTAAAAAAATGTGAAAACAGTTAAAGCTAATGCATCAAATTGTTGCAGACCAAATTGACTGGGAGAAAAACAACGGTAGTCAGGAGAGACAGGTAGTCAGGAGAGACAGGTAGTCAGGAGAGACAGGTAGTCAGGAGAGACAGGTAGTCAGGAGAGACAGGTAGACAGGAGAGACAGGTAGTCAGGAGAGACAGGTAGTCAGGAGAGACAGGAGAGACAGGCAGGTAGTCAGGTAGTCAGGAGAGACAGGTAGTCAGGAGAGACAGGTAGTCAGGAGAGACAGGTAGTCACGAGAGACAGGAGAGACAGGTAGTCAGGTAGTCAGGAGAGACAGGTAGTCAGGTAGTCAGGAGAGACAGGTAGTCAGGAGAGACAGGTAGTCAGGAGAGACAGGAGAGACAGGAGAGACAGGTAGTCAGGAGAGACAGGTAGTCAGGAGAGACAGGTAGTCAGGAGAGACAGGCGAGACAGGTAGTCAGGCGAGACAGGTAGTCAGGCGAGACAGGAGAGACAGGCGAGACAGGAGAGACAGGAGAGACAGGAGAGACAGGTAGTCAGGAGAGACAGGAGTGACAGGTAGTCAGGAGAGACAGGTAGTCAGGAGAGACAGGTAGTCAGGAGAGACAGGAGAGACAGGTAGTCAGGAGAGACAGGAGTGACAGGTAGTCAGGAGAGACAGGTAGTCAGGAGAGACAGGTAGTCAGGAGAGACAGGAGAGACAGGAGAGACAGGTAGTCAGGAGAGACAGGTAGTCAGGAGAGACAGGTAGTCAGGAGAGACAGGTAGTGAGGAGAGACAGGAGAGACAGGTAGTCAGGAGAGACAGGAGTGACAGGTAGTCAGGAGAGACAGATAGTCAGGAGAGACAGGTAGTCAGGAGAGACAGGTAGTCAGGAGAGACAGGTAGTCAGGAGAGACAGGAGAGACAGGCAGGTAGTCAGGTAGTCAGGAGAGACAGGTAGTCAGGAGAGACAGGTAGTCAGGTAGTCAGGAGAGACAGGTAGTCAGGAGAGACAGGTAGTCAGGAGAGACAGGAGAGACAGGCAGGTAGTCAGGTAGTCAGGAGAGACAGGTAGTCAGGAGAGACAGATAGTCAGGAGAGACAGGTAGTCAGGAGAGACAGGTAGTCAGGAGAGACAGGATGTCAGGCTGTCAGCCTACCCACCACTTTACAATGTGAGTACCAGGGGGCCCCTGGTATCATTACAGGTAGACTACTGAGGCTACAATGTGAGCATTTTTCAAAAACCATACTTCATTGTTTTCAAACCTGAAATGTTTTTTTTAAACTTCATATTATGGTATGTCTTGAAAATCTGAAGGCAATTTATGTTATGAAAGATGTAGGCAATGCTCTAGTTTCCAGTTTGGGGAAGCATAACATTACAAGTTATCCTAATATTCCTACCACTCTTTGTATCAGTTCTGACTTTCCATATGGGCATTTGTCTATGAACAGTTTAATTTCAATAATAATTAATGAATTATTTTAGGTTTCTCAAATCATTGTCAAAGTGGTTCATCATAAAAATCTGAATACATTTTTTTTTTTTTTATGTCAAAGTTCAAATGTAACTAAATGCGAGAGCACCAAGCCATTTGGACACAGATATATATAATATATAATATATATATGCCATTTAGCAGACGCTTTTATCCAAGCGACTTACAGTCATGCGTGCATACATTCTACGTATGGGTGGTCCCGGGGATCGAACCCACTACCCTGGCGTTACAAGCTCCATGCTCTACCAACTGAGCTACAAAGGGACCACCGCGATCATTAAACGGCTAAAGTGGCTAAATGAGAACTCAGAGATGCCCATATGCAGCCGTGGGCCAATAAGTTATAAACAAGTTGACAACTTCATAACTTAATAATAACTTGTTTATAACTTAAAAACTTCATAAAATAATAATAACTTAACTTTTTTTTTATTGTCAACTAATTAAAATACAAAGCAGACTAATAAAATAACTGGAAAATATCCTGATGAATTCTGGTTCTTTCAAATAACGTTTGTCTCTCTGCTCCGCCCGTCTGCCTCTCTTTCTAGTCGTCTATTTTTGACTTGAGCTTCTTCACTAGTGAAGTGCAATATTGACTTGAGCTTCTTCACTAGTGAAGTGCAATATTGTATCAAATCAATCACCTGGATCCATGAAGACGCCTGTAGAGAAAAACCAGAGTTTCCTGCTCCAGTGAGCTTTGCCACAGACAGCTGGGTTTTTGGTTGTTTTTTTTTTTTGCAAAGGGGAAGAGTATTTTATGATGCTTTCCACTGGATATATATATGTGATCATCAGATTATATTTTTTGTCTTTTCACATCGAGGCTTGGTGATTATCGAGGGGGAGATTGTTGGAAAGATTTATTTTTCTAAATAGACCTACTGGGGAACTTATTAGGCCATCATTCACAATGGATGTAAAAAAATAAAATAAAAAATAAATAAACATATTTTAATTTAACTTTGTTGACTTACTGTGTGAGGTAAAGAAAGAACAAACAATGACAGAAGTTTAGCTTATTACAATCAGATATCAAAGCATCCCCAAAACGGGCACGTTCCTGCATTTGTGCGCAGCAGGCCAGGTAGGCTACTTCTACGAGTGCTCAGACTCGTGCTCTCTCTCTCAACATTAACAAGACAGAAACCAGACCCATGCTTGTTTCTCACACAGAGCACTAGAAACAAGACAGAAACCAGAACCATGCTTGTTTCTCACACAGAGCACTAGAAACAACAAGACAGAAACCAGACCCATGCTTGTTCCTCACACAGAGCACTAGAAACAACAAGACAGAAACCAGACCCATGCTTGTGTCTCACACAGAGCACTAGAAACAACAAGACAGAAACCAGACCCATGCTTGTTCCTCACACAGAGCACTAGAAACAACAAGACAGAAACCAGACCCATGCTTGTGTCTCACACAGAGCACTAGAAACAACAAGACAGAAACCAGACCCATGCTTGTGTCTCACACAGAGCACTAGAAACAACAAGACAGAAACCAGACCCATGCTTGTTCCTCACACAGAGCACTAGAAACAACAAGACAGAAACCAGACCCATGCTTGTGTCTCACACAGAGCACTAGAAACAACAAGACAGAAACCAGACCCATGCTTGTGTCTCACACAGAGCACTAGAAACAAGACAGAAACCAGACCCATGCTTGTTCCTCACACAGAGCACTAGAAACAACAAGACAGAAACCAGACCCATGCTTGTGTCTCACACAGAGCACTAGAAACAACAAGACAGAAACCAGACCCATGCTTGTGTCTCACACAGAGCACTAGAAACAACAAGACAGAAACCAGACCCATGCTTGTTCCTCACACAGAGCACTAGAAACAACAAGACAGAAACCAGACCCATGCTTGTTCCTCACACAGAGCACTAGAAACAACAAGACAGAAACCAGACCCATGCTTGTTCCTCACACAGAGCACTAGAAACAACAAGACAGAAACCAGACCCATGCTTGTGTCTCACACAGAGCACTAGAAACAACAAGACAGAAACCAGACCCATGCTTGTTCCTCACACAGAGCACTAGAAACAACAAGACAGAAACCAGACCCATGCTTGTTCCTCACACAGAGCACTAGAAACAACAAGACAGAAACCAGACCCATGCTTGTTTCTCACACAGAGCACTACAAACAACAAGACAATGGGGGAACAAAAATTTAATTTAAAAAAAGAAAAAAAGAAAAATGGACAACTCATTAATTGAAATAAATGAAATAAACCCAGGCTTTTTTCCCCCTCACAAGTGTATTAGGTTGTGAACTCTACAAACAGTATTTCCTCTCCGAGAATGAGAACTAGTAAATGACTGTAGGTCTAATTAGTAGTACAAAATGTATGTAACCGAATGACGGAGATGAACGGTACATTTACTACTGGTGACATATGTACATGGGGAACTGATTAAAAAAAGTCAAACAAGTCACATGAAACAATGAATGTGGAAGAATTGGCTGAGCCCACGCACTCTGGAGAGAGACGCGACTACAGCCTATGTCTTCGCCACACACACCCCCCTCCCCTTCGTTCAACATTTTAAATAATGATTCTCCAGACACGTCGTCTTCACATATTGTAGATGTTTTTCCACTGGACAGCCACAAGTCAATAAATCAACAGGGCCTTTGGCCACCGCTCACGAAATACTTCCTTCCTCTTTCTCCTGTTCTATTGGTTTTTCAGATCAACTTCCTGTTCTATTGGTTTTTCAGATCAACTTCCTGTTCTATTGGTTTTTCAGATCAACTTCCTGTTCTATTGGTTTTTCATATCAACTTCCTTCCTCTTTCTCCTGTTCTATTGGTTTTCAGATCAACTTCCTTCCTCTTTCTCCTGTTCTATTGGTTTTCAGATCAACTTCCTTCCTCTTTCTCCTGTTCTATTGGTTTTCAGATCAACTTCCTTCCTCTTTCTCCTGTTCTATTGGTTTTCAGATCAACTTCCTTCCTCTTTCTCCTGTTCTATTGGTTTTCAGATCAACTTCCTTCTTCCGTTGTCCAGAAGACAAAATGGACAAGTCATATTAGCAACCCTTCCTAGTCGTTGAAACTTTAGATTCACCCGTTTCTAAAAAGAGTCGTGCGTCGTCACCCCCCCATCTCTGTCATATACGCTGGCATTAGGGTGCTCATTTCCCTTTTCTCCCCACAAATAACAGTTTGGTAAATGTTTGAAAATGAAGTGTTAAAAAGCTGTTTTATTACGGGAGTTGAATGTCTCTAACGTGACGTCTGTCATTCTGAACAGTGTAGGTGGACAACCCCTAATGGGTCACACACACCCCAAGGTGTCTGGTAAATCAAAACATTAAATTTAAATCTTCCCGGTCACTTTGTCCGGTGCCACATTTTCCGAACAGAAACCCTGACCCACACACACACACACACACACACACACAGACACACACACACACACACACACACACACACACACACACACACACACACACACACACACACACACACACACACACACCACTCAGCAGATGTAGACACACACCACTCAGCACACACACACACACACACCACTCAGCAGACACACACACACACACACACCACTCAGCAGACACACCACTCAGCACACACACACACACCACTCATCACACACACACACACCACTCAGCACACACACACACACACACACAACTCACCACATTTAATTAGTCTACTGAGAACTAACATACACATAACTCAGCGAACACTAATTAATTCTCTATTACTGAACGCTGCTGAGATTAAGTGGTATGTAGACCACAATGGAGAGGAGTGTGTGTGTGTGTGTGTGTGTGTGTGTGTGTGTGTGTGTGTGTGTGTGTGTGTGTGTGTGTGTGTGTGTGTGTGTGTGTGTGTGTGTGTGTGTGTTCTCTCTCTCAGGTTAGTAAGGGTGAGGAGGTTAGAGGACTAACTGAAGGTTTATCAGGGTGGTCGTGACATTTTGTCAGCCGGTGATTTGACAATTCAAAATGACTGCCGGTCTCACTGTAGTTGACCGTGATTTAACATAAAGACAATTAACATCTCCTGGCTTCTACACATCGTCTTCAATCCACCGATGCTGAACTTTGGAACATCTACATATTAAAAAGACTAATAAATCCATGTAATATAACCTACATCTTCACAATGAATCCATTATTTATTTTAGACAGGTCTAAAGAAACATGACATGAAGAAAATGTAGTCTATTTCAGAAGAACAGAATAGGATGCTCTTGAGTTGTCCTGATCTGCCTATGCCATATGGCTGTGGGCTGTACCTGTGCCGAATACAACAGGTATTACATTGAAAGGAATACCTAGGATAGGATAAGTAATCCCTCTCACCCCCCCCCCCTAAGTTTTAGATGCACTATTGTTAAGTGACTGTCCCACTGGATGTCATAAGGTGAATGCACCAATTTGTAAGTCGCTCTGGATAAGAGCGTCTGCTAAATGACTTAAATGTAAAATGTAAAATGTAAATGAAATGCTTACTTACGAGCCCTTAAACAACAATGCTTTAAGGAGTTCAGAAAAATAAGTGTTTAGTAAAAAAAAATGTAAAAAGTAACAAATAATTAAAACTGCAGCTGTAAAATAACAAGAGGGGCTTTATACAGGGTATTACGGTACAGAGTCAATGTGGAGGCTATATACGGGGTATTACGGTACAGAGTCAATGTGGAGGCTATATACGGGGTATTACGGTACAGAGTCAATGTGGAGGCTATATACGGGGTATTACGGTACAGAGTCAATGTGGAGGCTATATACAGGGTATTACGGTACAGAGTCAATGTGGAAGCTATATACAGGGTATTACGGTACAGAGTCAATGTGGAGGCTATATACAGGGTATTACGGTACAGAGTCAATGTGGAGGCTTTATACAGGGTATTACGGTACAGAGTCAATGTGGAAG
>NW_025750952.1:0-17047 GCF_021184085.1 Oncorhynchus gorbuscha | reverse complement strand
TTTATGCTACCATGTTCCTATAGGCTTTATGCTACCATGTTCCTATAGGCTTTATGTTACCATGTTCCTATAGGCTTTATGCTACCATGTTCCTATAGGCTTTATGCTACCATGTTCCTATAGGCTTTATGTTACCGTGTTCCTATAGGCTTTATGTTACCATGTTCCTATAGGCTTTATGCTACCATGTTCCTATAGGCTTTATGCTACCATGTTCCTATAGGCTTTATGCTACCATGTTCCTATAGGCTTTATGTTACCATGTTCCTATAGGCTTTATGCTACCATGTTGCTATAGGCTTTATGCTACCGTGTTCCTATAGGCTTTATGTTACCGTGTTCCTATAGGCTTTATGCTACCGTGTTCCTATAGGCTTTATGCTACCATGTTCCTATAGGCTATATGTTACCATGTTCCTATAGGCTTTATGTTACTGTTTTCCTATCAAGTCTGGTCTGAATGAGGCTGGAGAGAAACCTTACGTTTCTCATCAAATGTTTATTTCTTTATTTTAATCTGCACCGATGACAGGTTTTGAAAAATGCTATTCCAGCAAAAAATACTGCCGTCTGCTGAGTCTGAAAGCTGCTCAGGGAGATAACGTCTATCTATAAACAAAATACTGCAGTCTGAGTTGGAATATCGAAAAGGGTATTTTTTTTCTTCTATTTCCTAAAACTCTTACATTATGATGGAAAGAGGCACAACACATTCTCATGCAACCCCCAAATCTAACATTTGTCTAAATATTGACATTTTTCCCTCTCAAGCTTTGATGACTAAGTATACTGGAGTTGAGACAGTCACCTGGTAACCATCTGGAAGCTGGATTACAGCTAATGATATCCATAGGAAAACAACAGTAGCTAAACATGCAACTCTGCCTTGTTCCCAGGGCAGAGCTCTTCCTCTCCCTCCTCAGGCCCCAGGGCAGAGCTCTCTTCCTCTCTCTCCTCCTCCTCAGTACTCAGGCAGAGCTCTCTTCCTCTCTCCTCCTCCTCAGTCCCCAGGGCAGAGCTCTCTTCCTCTCTCCTCCTCCTCAGTCCCCAGGGCAGAGCTCTTCCCCTCCTATCCTCCTCCTCAGTCCCCAGGGCCAGAGCTCTCTTCTCTCTCCTCCTCTCAGTCCCCAGGGCAGAGTTATCTTCTCCTCCTCTCAGTCACCAGGGCAGAGCTCTCTTCCTCTCTCCTCCTCTCAGTCCCCAGGGCAGAGCACTCTCTCCTTCTCCTCCCTCCACACACATGTATCCAATCAGTCTCCACCAATCTGACTTGTGATCATTGCCCTGCTAGTTTGATTGTATTGACATTCCCAGCCTTAGTTACAGTTTGTGTCAAAAATATTGATAATTTAAAGTGAAACAGTGCATCCCGAATGTGTGGAGGCAGTAAACAATGTACCAGTAGCTGTAGCTGTGATCTACAACCTGATAGCAATATGTTTTGGACTACCAAGACATGTATTGCTGAATTATATTAATCATGCATTGAACTGCATCCATCTATTCTGCATCCATCTATTCCATCTATTCTGCCAACAATGCCTTAGTGTACGTATGGAACGCTGAGTCAAATAGAAACTATTTTTAAAAACCTCTTATAAAGTTGGTTTTGTAACATAAACTGGAATTTTAATTGATATTGGCTGGCCACTAAAAACGCTGAAAGTTCCACTTTATAGTTGAAACCTCCCAGACAGACTGTGTTATTAAAGGTGTAACTTCAAGTAGTGTGATGGTGTTTCAGTGCAGGTGAACGACTCAGTGCTCTGTGTGTCTCTCTGTTACATAAAGTATAATCCCTGTGTTTCTGGGGGCTGGGGCTTCATACACACACACTCGCTCCCGCTCTCTCTGTCTTGCTCTGTCCGTCTTGCTCTGTCCAACTCTCTCTCTCTTTCTGTCTTGCTCTGTCCAACTCTCTCGCTCTCTGTCTCTTTTCTGTCTTGCTCTGTCCAACTCTCTCGCTCTCTGTCTCTTTCTGTCTTGCTCTGTCCAACTCTCTCTTCTGTCTTGCTCTGTCCAACTCTCTCTCTCTCGCTCTGTCTCTTTCTGTCTTGCTCTGTCCAACTCTCGCTCTCGTTTCTTGCTCTGTCCGTCTTGATCTGTCCAACTCTCTCTCTCGCTCTCTCTCTTTCTGTCTTGCTCTGTCCAACTCTCTCTCTCGCTCTGTCTCTTTCTGTCTTGCTCTGTCCAACTCTCTTTCTCTCTCTTTCTGTCTTGCTCTGTCCAACTCTCTCTCTCTCTCTCTCTCTCTCTCTCTCTCTCTCTCTCGCTCTCTCTCTCTCTTCTCTCTTTCTCGTCTTCTTCTGACTCGCTCTGTCCATACTCTCTCTCTCGCTCTGTTCTTGCTGTCTTGCTCTGTCCAACTCTCTCGCTCTCTCTTCTGTCTTGCTCTGTCCAACTCTCTCTCTCGCGCTCTGTCCAACTCTCTCTCTCGCTCTGTCTTTCTGTCTTGCTCTGTCCAATCTCTCTCGCTCTGTCTCTTTCTGTCTTGCTCTGTCCAACTCTCTCTCGTTCTGTCTCTTTCTGTCTTGCTCTGTCCAACTCTCTCTCTCGCTCTCTCTTTCTGTCTTGCTCTGTCCAACTCTCTCTCGCGCTCTGTCTCTTTCTGTCTTGCTCTGTCCAACTCTCTCTCTCTCTCGCTCTGTCCCTTTCTGTCTTGCTCTGTCCAACTCTCTCTCGCTCTCTCTTTCTGTCTTGCTCTGTCCAACTCTCTCTCTCGCTCTCGTTCTGTCCAACTCTCTCTCTCGCTCTGTCCAACTCTCTCTCTCGCTCTGTCTCTTTCTGTCTTGCTCTGTCCAACTCTCTCTCTCGCGCTCTGTCTCTTTCTGTCTTGCTCTGTCCAACTCTCTCTCGCTCTGTCTCTTTCTGTCTTGCTCTGTCCAACTCTCTCTCTCTCGCTCTCTTTCTGTCTTGCTCTGTCCAACTCTCTCACGCTCTGTCTCTTTTCTGTCTTGCTCTGTCCAACTCTCTCTCGCTCTTTCTGTCCAACTCTCTCTCGCTCTGTCCAACTTCTCTCTCTCTCGCTCTGTCTCTTTCTGTCTTGCTCTGTCCAACTCTCTCTCGCTCTGTCTCTTTCTGTCTTGCTCTGTCCAACTCTCTCTCTCGCTCTGTCCAACTCTCTCTCTCGCTCTGTCTCTTTCTGTCTTGCTCTGTCCAACTCTCTCTCTCGTTCTGTCCAACTCTCTCGCTCTCGTTCTGTCCAACTCTCTCTCTCGCTCTCTCTTTCTGTCTTGCTCTGTGCAACTCTCTCTCGCTCTGTCTCTTTCTGTCTTGCTCTGTCCAACTCTCTCTCTCGCTCTGTCCATCTCTCTCGCTCTGTCCAACTCTCTCTCTCTCTTTCTTTTTCTGTCTTGCTCTGTCCAACTCTCTCTCACGCTCTGTCTCTTTCTGTCTTGCTCTGTCCAACTCTCTCTCTTGCTCTGTCTCTTTCTGTCTTACTCTGTCCAACTCTTCTCTCGCGCTCTGTCTTTCTGTCTTGCTCTGTCCAACTCTCTTCCTGTCTTGCTCTGTCCAACTCTGTCTCTCTCGCCCGCTCTGTCTCTTCTGTCTTGCTCTGTCCAACTCTCTCTCTCGCTCTGTCCAACTCTCTTGCTCTGTCTCTTTCTGTCTTGCTCTGTCCAACTCTCTCTCTCTCGCTCTCTTCTGTCTTGCTCTGTCCAACTCTCTCTCGCTCTGTCCAACTCTCTCTTGCTCTGTCTCTTCTGTCTTGCTCTGTCCAACTCTCTCTCTCTCTCGCTCTCTTTCTGTCTTGCTCTGTCCAACTCTCTCTCTCGCTCTGTCTCTTTCTGTCTTGCTCTGTCAACTCTCTGTCTCTCTCGCTCTGTCCAACTCTCTGTCTCTCTCCAGCTCTGTCCATCTGTCCATCTCTCTCTCTCTCTTTCTATATATATATATATATCTCTCTCTCTCTCTCTCTAATCTCTATCTCTCTCTCTATCTCTCTATCTATCTATATCTATCTCTCTCTCTTCTGTCTTTTCTCTCTCTCTCTCTCTTTCTGTCTTGCTCTGTCCAACTCTCTCTCTCGCTCTCTCTTCTGTCTTCTTGTCCAACTCTCTCTCTCTCGCTCTCTTTCTGTCTTGCTCTGTCCAACTCTCTCTCTCGCTCTCTTTCTGTCTCGCTCTGTCCAACTCTCTCTCGCTCTCGTTCTGTCCAACTCTCTCTCGCTCTCTTTCTGTCTTGCTCTGTCAAACTCTCTCGCTCTGTCCATCTCTCTCTCTCTCTCTCTCTTTCTGTTGCTCTGTCCAACTCTCTCTCTCTTTCTTTTTCTGTCTTGCTCTGTCCAACTCTTCTCACGCTCTGTCTTTCTGTCTTGCTCTGTCCAACTCTCTCACGCTCTGTCTCTTTCTGTCTTGCTCTGTCCAACTCTCTCTTGCTCTGTCTCTTTCTGTCTTTCTCGCTCTGTCTCTTTCTGTCTTGCTCTGTCCAACTCTCTCTCTCGCTCTGTCCAACTCTCTCTCTTGCTCTGTCTTTCTGTCTTGCTCTGTCCAACTCTCTCTCTCTCGCTCTCTTTCTGTCTTGCTCTGTCCAAGCCTCTCTCTCTCGCTCTGTCCAACTCTCTCTTGCTCTGTCTCTTTCTGTCTTGCTCTGTCCAACTCTCTCTCTCTCGCTTCTTTCTGTCTTGCTCTGTCCAACTCTCTCTCTCTCGCTTCTGTCTCTTTCTGTCTTGCTCTGTCCAACTCTCTCTGTCTCTCTCGCTCTGTCCAACTCTCTGTCTCTCTCGCTCTGTCCATCTCTCTCTCTCTCTCTCTCTCTCTCTCTCTCTCCTCTCTCTTTCTGTCTTGCTCTGTCCAACTCTCTCTCGCTCTCTCTTTCTGTCTTGCTCTGTCCAACTCTCTCTCGCTCTTTCTGTCTCGCTCTGTCCAACTCTCTCTCGCTCTCGTTCTGTCCAACTCTCTCTCTCGCTCTCTCTTTCTGTCTTGCTCTGTCAAACTCTCTGTCTCTTTCTGTCTTGCTCTGTCCAACTCTCTGTCTCTCTCGCTCTGTCCATCTCTCTCTCTCTCTCTCTCTCTCTCTCTCTCTCTCTCTCTCTCTTTCTGTCTTGCTCTGTCCAACTCTCTCTCTCTCGCTCTCTCTTTCTGTCTTGCTCTGTCCAACTCTCTCTCTCGCGCTCTGTCTCTTTCTGTCTTGCTCTGTCCAACTCTCTCTCTCGCGCTCTGTCTCTTTCTGTCTTGCTCTGTCCAACTCTCTCTCTCTGCTGGCCCAGGGGACTCTGGGAGGGAAGGAACCCAAGTCTGTACAATTCAAATCCAGGTCATTCATAAAGAAATGGAACTTTCCAGATCTCCGAGCCCAGACTCTCTGAAAGTTTCACTCTTTCTGAATGGATCTGAACTGAACAGACCTGGATTCAAATATGAATTGAAGTCATTTCAAACCCTTTAGTGGTGCTTGATTGAGCAATGGAAATAATCATCTGAAAAGTGCAAACCCTCACCTGTCACTCTAAAGCAAACAGTAATAGGATTTGTGTAGATGAAGGGGTTGAGACGGGTTGAGACATGGATTGTGTATCTGTACCATTCAGAGGGTAAATGGGCAAGACCAAATATTTCAGTTCCTTTCCACAGGGTATGGTAGTAGGTGCCAGGCGCAACGGTTTGGGTCGAGAAATACAATGCTGCTGGGTTTTTCACACAAAACAGTTTCCCGTGTCTTAAGCAAGCTCCACCACCCAAAGGACATCCAGCCAACTTGGAGTCAACATGGGGACAGTATCCCTGTGGAACGCGACTCAAGCATCCATGTCCCAATGAGTTGAGGCTGTTCTGAGGGCCAACGGGATGAAACTCAATATTACCTGTTTTGTTTTGAATTGTGTTACTGGTGACAAGCATTAGCATCACACTTGTGTGACTGTAAAGCCTACGAGTATTGGGTGTGTTTATATGGCTCTCTCTCTCTCTCATTGGTGACTGGAGCTGTCAGTCAAAGTGATGCAGGGGGAATCTGAAAGAACACTGTGATGGAAAACATCTGACGTGGTTCTGCTCGACCCTGGCTGGCTCCTCTGGCGCTGCGGCACGCCTGATTTCTGATGACTGAAGTGCGATTAAAGTGTGGGACTGAGGGCGTCTGCCTGCCCCAGCAGAGTGGGGGATTAAAGTGTCTGTAGTAGAGGTCGACCGATTTATGATTTTAACGCCGATACCGATTATTGGAGGACCAAAAAAGCGGATACCGATTAATCGGCCAATTTAAATAAAATAAAAAGTAACTTATTTGTAATAATGACAATTACAACAATACTGAATGAACACTTATTTTAACTTGATATAATACATCAATAAAATCAATTTAGCCTCAAATAAATAATGAAACATGTTCAATATGGTTTAAATAATGCAAAAACAAAGTGTTGGAGAAGAAAGTAAAAGTGCAATATGTGCTATGTAAGAAAGCTAACGTTTCAGTTCCTTGCTCAGAACATGAGAACATATGAAAGCTGGTGGTTCCTTTTAACATGAGTCTTCAATATTCCCCAGGTAAGAAGTTTTAGGTTGTAGTTATTATAGGAATTATAGAACTATTTCCTCTGTACCATTTGTATTTAATTAACCGTTGACTATTGATGTTCTTATAGGCACTTTAGTATTGCCAGTGTAACAGTATAGCTTCCGTCCTCTCTCGCTCCTCCCTGGGCTCGAACCAGGAACACAACAGCCACCATCGAAGCAGCATTACCCATGCAGAGCAACGGAACAACTACTCAAAGGCTCAGAGGGAGTGACGGTTGAAACGCTATTAGCGCGCGCTAACTAACTAGCCATTTCACTTCGGTTACACCAGCCTCATCTTGGGAGTTGATGGGCTTGATGTCATAAACAGCGCAATGCTTGACGCACAACGAAGAGCTGCTGGCAAAACGCACAAAAGTCCTGTTTGAATGAATGTTTACGCGCCTGCTTCTGCCTACCACCGCTCAGTCAAATACTTAGATACTGTATGCTCAGTAAGATTATATGCAACGCAGGACACACTAGATAATATCTAGTAAAATCATCAACCATGTGTAGTTAACTAGTGATTATGATTGATTGTTTTTCATAAGATAAGTTTAATGCTAGCTAGCAACTTACCTTGGCTTACTTGTGGAGTGCAACGAGAGCGATGCAGGTCGTTATTGCGTTGGACTGTATAAGGTTGCAAGATTGGATCCCCCGAGCCCGTGGTCACACTGCAGAGAGAGCCCGTGGTCACACTGCAGAGAGAGCCTGTGGTCACACTGCAGAGAGAGCCTGTGGTCACACTGCAGAGAGAGCCTGTGGTCACACACAGTAACACTGCAGAGAGAGCCTGTGGTCACACTGCAGAGAGAGCCTGTGGTCACACTGCAGAGAGGGCCTGTGGTCACAGTGCAGAGAGGGCCTGTGGTCACAGTGCAGAGAGGGCCTGTGGTCACAGTGCAGAGAGGGCCTGTGGTCACAGTGCAGAGAGGGCCTGTGGTCACAGTGCAGAGAGGGCCTGTGGTCACACACAGTAACACTGCTGATAGAGCCTGTGGTCACACTGCAGAGAGAGCCTGTGGTCACACACAGTAACACTGCAGAGAGAGCCTGTGGTCACACACAGTACCACTGCAGAGAGAGCCTGTAGTCACACTACAGAGAGAGCCTGTGGTCACACACAGTAACACTGCAGAGAGAGCCTGTGGTCACACACAGTAACACTGCAGAGAGAGCCTGTAGTCACACACAGTACCACTGCAGAGAGAGCCTGTGGTCACACACAGTACCACTGCAGAGAGAGCCTGTAGTCACACACAGTACCACTGCAGAGAGAGTCTGTGGTCACACACAGTACCACTGCAGGGAGAGCCTGTAGTCACACACAGTACCACTGCAGAGAGAGTCTGTGGTTACACACAGTACCACTGCAGAGAGAGCCTGTGGTCACACACAGTAACACTGCAGAGAGAGCCTGTGGTTACACAAAGTAACACTGCAGAGAGAGCCTGTGGTCACACTGCAGAGAGAGCCTGTGGTCACACTGCAGAGAGGGCCTGTGGTCACAGTGCAGAGAGGGCCTGTGGTCACAGTGCAGAGAGGGCCTGTGGTCACACACAGTAACACTGCAGAGAGAGCCTGTGGTCACACACAGTACCACTGCAGAGAGAGCCTGTGGTCACACACAGTAACACTGCAGAGAGAGCCTGTAGTCACACACAGTACCACTGCAGAGAGAGCCTGTGGTCACACACAGTACCACTGCAGAGAGAGCCTGTGGTCACACACAGTAACACTGCAGAGAGAGCCTGTAGTCACACACAGTACCACTGCAGAGAGAGCCTGTGGTCACACACAGTACCACTGCAGAGAGAGCCTGTAGTCACACACAGTACCACTGCAGAGAGAGTCTGTGGTCACACACAGTACCACTGCAGGGAGAGCCTGTAGTCACACACAGTACCACTGCAGAGAGAGTCTGTGGTTACACACAGTACCACTGCAGAGAGAGCCTGTGGTCACACACAGTAACACTGCAGAGAGAGCCTGTGGTTACACAAAGTAACACTGCAGAGAGAGCCTGTGGTCACACTTTTTATTTTTTTATTTTTTTTAGTTCACCTTCATTTAACCAGGTAGGCTAGTTGAGAACAAGTTCTCATTTGCAACTGCGACCTGGCCAAGATAAAGCATAGCAGTGTGAACAGACAACACAGAGTTACACATGGAGTAAACAATTAACAAGTCAATAACACAGTAGAAAAAAAGGGGAGTCTATATACATTGTGTGCAAAAGGCATGAGGAGGTAGGCGAATAATTACAATTTTGCAGATTAACACTGGAGTGATAAATGATCAGATGGCCATGTGCAGGTAGAGATACTGGTGTGCAAAAGAGCAGAAATGTAAATAAATAAAAACAGTATGGGGATGAGGTAGGTAAAAATGGGTGGGCTATTTACCAATAGACTATGTACAGCTGCAGCGATCGGTTAGCTGCTCAGATAGCAGATGTTTGAAGTTGGTGAGGGAGATAAAAGTCTCCAACTTCAGCGATTTTTGCAATTCGTTCCAGTAACAGGCAGCAGAGTACTGGAAAGAAAAGGTGGCCAAATGAGGTGTTGGCTTTAGGGATGATCAGTGAGATACACCTGCTGGAGCGCGTGCTACGGATGGGTGTTGCCATCGTGACCAGTGAACTGAGATAAGGCGGAGCTTTACCTAGCATGGACTTGTAGATGACCTGGAGCCAGTGGGTCTGGCGGCGAATATGTAGCGAGGGCCAGCCGACTAGAGCATACAAGTCGCAGTGGTGGGTGGTATAAGGTGCTTTAGTGACAAAACGGATGGCACTGTGATAAACTGCATCCAGTTTGCTGAGTAGAGTGTTGGAAGCAATTTTGTAGATGACATCGCCAAAGTCGAGGATCGGTAGGATAGTCAGTTTTACTAGGGTGAGTTTGGCGGCGTGAATGAAGGAGGCTTTGTTGCGGAATAGAACGGCGAGTCTTGATTTGATTTTTTGATATGAGCCTGGAAGGAGAGTTTACAGTCTAGCTAGACACCTAGGTACTTATAGATGTCCACATATTCAAGGTCGGAACCATCCAGTGTGGTCACACTGCAGAGAGAGCCTGTGGTCACACTGCAGAGAGAGCCTGTGGTCACACTGCAGAGAGAGCCTGTGGTCACACTGCAGAGAGAGCCTGTGGTCACACTGCAGAGAGAGCCTGTGGTCACACTGCAGAGAGAGCCTGTGGTCACACTGCAGAGAGAGTCTGTGGTCACACACAGTACCACTGCAGAGAGAGTCTGTGGTCACACTGCAGAGAGAGCCTGTGGTCACACTGCAGAGAGAGCCTGTGGTCACACTGCAGAGAGAGCCTGTGGTCACACTGCAGAGAGAGCCTGTGGTCACACTGCAGAGAGAGCCTGTGGTCACACTGCAGAGAGAGCCTGTGGTCACACTGCAGAGAGAGCCTGTGGTCACACTGCAGAGAGAGCCTGTGGTCACACTGCAGAGAGAGCCTGTGGTCACACTGTAGAGAGAGCCTGTGGTCACACACAGTACCACTGCAGAGAGAGCCTGTGGTCACACTGCAGAGAGAGCCTGTGGTCACACTGCAGAGAGAGCCTGTGGTCACACTGCAGAGAGAGCCTGTGGTCACACTGCAGAGAGAGCCTGTGGTCACACTGCAGAGAGAGCCTGTGGTCACACTGCAGAGAGAGCCTGTGGTCACACTGCAGAGAGAGTCTGTGGTCACACACAGTACCACTGCAGAGAGAGTCTGTGGTCACACACAGTAACACTGCAGAGAGAGTCTGTGGTCACACACAGTACCACTGCAGAGAGAGTCTGTGGTCACACACAGTAACACTGCAGAGAGAGTCTGTGGTCACACACAGTACCACTGCAGAGAGAGTCTGTGGTCACACACAGTAACACTGCAGAGAGAGCCTGTGGTCACACTGCAGAGAGAGCCTGTGGTCACACTGCAGAGAGAGCCTGTGGTCACACTGCAGAGAGAGCCTGTGGTCACACTGCAGAGAGAGCCTGTGGTCACACTGCAGAGAGAGCCTGTGGTCACACTGCAGAGAGAGCCTGTGGTCACACACAGTACCACTGCAGAGAGAGCCTGTGGTCACACTGCAGAGAGAGCCTGTGGTCACACTGCAGAGAGAGCCTGTGGTCACACTGCAGAGAGAGCCTGTGGTCACACTGCAGAGAGAGCCTGTGGTCACACTGCAGAGAGAGTCTGTGGTCACACACAGTAACACTGCAGAGAGAGTCTGTGGTCACACACAGTACCACTGCAGAGAGAGTCTGTGGTCACACACAGTAACACTGCAGAGAGAGTCTGTGGTCACACAGACTCAAATCAAATCAAATTTATTTATATAGCCCTTCGTACATCAGCTGATATCTCAAAGTGCTGTACAGAAACCCAGCCTAAAACCCCAAACAGCAAACAATGCAGGTGTAAAAGCACGGTGGCTAGGAAAAACTCCCTAGAAAGGCCAAAACCTAGGAAGAAACCTAGAGAGGAACCGGGCTATGTGGGGTGGCCAGTCCTCTTCTGGCTGTGCCGGGTAGAGATTATAACAGAACATGACCAAGATGTTCAAATGTTCATAAATGACCAGCATGGTCAAATAATAATAAGGCAGAACAGTTGAAACTGGAGCAGCAGCACAGTCAGGTGGACTGGGGACAGCAAGGAGCCATCATGTCAGGTAGTCCTGGGGCACGGTCCTAGGGCTCAGGTCCTCCGAGAGAGAGAAAGAAAGAGAGAATTAGAGAGAGCATATGTGGGGTGGCCAGTCCTCTTCTGGCTGTGCCGGGTAGAGATTATAACAGAACATGACCAAGATGTTCAAATGTTCATAAATGACCAGCATGGTTGAATAATAGTAAGGCAGAACAGTTGAAACTGGAGCAGGAGCATGGCCAGGTGGACTGGGGACAGCAAGGAGTCCTCATGTCAGGTAGTCCTGGGACATGGTCACACACAGTACCACTGCAGAGAGAGTCTGTGGTCACACACAGTACCACTGCAGAGAGAGTCTGTGGTCACACACAGTACCACTGCAGAGAGAGTCTGTGGTCACACACAGTACCACTGCAGAGAGAGTCTGTGGTCACACACAGTAACACTGCAGAGAGAGTCTGTGGTCACACACAGTACCACTGCAGAGAGAGTCTGTGGTCACACACAGTACCACTGCAGAGAGAGTCTGTGGTCACACACAGTACCACTGCAGAGAGAGTCTGTGGTCACACACAGTACCACTGCAGAGAGAGTCTGTGGTCACACACAGTACCACTGCAGAGAGAGTCTGTGGTCACACACAGTACCACTGCAGAGAGAGTCTGTGGTCACACACAGTACCACTGCAGAGAGAGTCTGTGGTCACACACAGTACCACTGCAGAGAGAGTCTGTGGTCACACACAGTACCACTGCAGAGAGAGTCTGTGGTCACACACAGTACCACTGCAGAGAGAGTCTGTGGTCACACACAGTACCACTGCAGAGAGAGTCTGTGGTCACACACAGTAACACTGCAGAGAGAGCCTGTGGTCACACTGCAGAGAGAGCCTGTAGTCACACTGCAGAGAGAGCCTGTGGTCACACACAGTAACACTGCAGAGAGAGCCTGTGGTCACACTGCAGAGAGAGCCTGTGGTCACACTGCAGAGAGAGCCCGTGGTCACACTGCAGAGAGAGCCTGTGGTCACACACAGTACCACTGCAGAGAGAGTCTGTGGTCACACACAGTACCACTGCAGAGAGAGCCTGTGGTCACACTGCAGAGAGAGTCTGTGGTCACACACAGTACCACTGCAGAGAGTCTGTGGTCACACACAGTACCACTGCAGAGAGATTCTGTTGTCACACACAGTACCACTGCAGAGAGAGTCTGTGGTCACACACAGTACCACTGCAGAGAGAGTCTGTGGTCACACACAGTACCACTGCAGAGAGAGTCTGTGGTCACACACAGTACCACTGCAGCGAGTCTGTGGTCACACACAGTAACACTGCAGAGAGAGCCTGTGGTCACACTGCAGAGAGAGCCTGTAGTCACACTGCAGAGAGAGCCTGTGGTCACACACAGTAACACTGCAGAGAGAGCCTGTAGTCACACACAGTAACACTGCAGAGAGAGCCTGTGGTCACACTGCAGAGAGAGCCTGTGGTCACACTGCAGAGAGAGCCCGTGGTCACACTGCAGAGAGAGCCTGTGGTCACACACAGTACCACTGCAGAGAGAGTCTGTGGTCACACACAGTACCACTGCAGAGAGAGCCTGTGGTCACACTGCAGAGAGAGTCTGTGGTCACACACAGTACCACTGCAGAGAGAGTCTGTGGTCACACACAGTACCACTGCAGAGAGATTCTGTTGTCACACACAGTACCACTGCAGAGAGAGTCTGTGGTCACACACAGTACCACTGCAGAGAGAGTCTGTGGTCACACACAGTACCACTGCAGAGAGAGCCTGTAGGTCACACTGCAGAGATAGCCAGACAGTCACGTAGAGTAGACCAGAAGGCTAAACTGAAAAACCTAACCTCTATCAAATAAAAATACTTCTGTGCAAGGGTGATTATTTCCAGAGTGAATCCCAGGGTGTTTATTTACAGAGTGAATCCCAGGGTGATTATTTACAGAGTGAATCCCAGGGTGATTATTTACAGAGTGAATCCCAGGGTGTTTATTTACAGAGTGAATCCCAGGGTGTTTATTTACAGAGTGAATCCCAGGGTGTTTATTTACAGAGTGAATCCCAGGGTGTTTATTTACAGAGTGAATCCCAGGGTGTTTATTTACAGAGTGAATCCCAGGGTGTTTATTTACAGAGTGAATCCCAGGGTGATTATTTACAGAGTGAATCCCGGGGTGATTATTTACAGAGTGAATCCCGGGGTGATTATTTACAGAGTGAATCCCGGGATGATTATTTACAGAGTGAATCCCGGGGTGATTATTTACAGAGTGAATCCCGGGATGATTATTTACAGAGTGAATCCCAGGGTGTTTATTTACAGAGTGAATCCCAGGGTGATTATTTACAGAGTGAATCCCAGGGTGATTATTTACAGAGTGAATCCCAGGGTGATTATTTACAGATTGAATCCCAGGGTGATTATTTACAGATTGAATCCCAGGGTATTTATTTACAGAGTGAATCCCAGGGTGTTTATTTACAGAGTGAATCCCATGGTGTTTATTTACAGAGTGAATCCCAGGGTGTTTATTTACAGAGTGAATCCCAGGGTGTTTATTTACAGAGTGAATCCCAGGGTGTTTATTTACAGAGTGAATCCCAGGGTGATTATTTACAGAGTGAATCCCAGGGTGATTATTTACAGAGTGAATCCCAGGGTGATTATTTACAGAGTGAATCCCAGGGTGTTTATTTACAGAGTGAATCCCAGGGTGTTTATTTTCAGAGTCAATCCCAGGGTGATTATTTACAGAGTGAATCCCAGGGTGTTTATTTACAGAGTGAATCCCAGGGTGTTTATTTACAGAGTCAATCCCAGGGTGATTATTTACAGAGTGAATCCCAGGGTGATTATTTACAGAGTGAATCCCAGGGTGTTTATTTACAGAGTGAATCCAGAAGAAAAACAACAGTATTGCCATCCAAAGTAACCATTATGGGGCCAGCTAATAAACAACGCTGCCTCATCACCAGCTCCATACAATATGGTTCCCCCTTGACCTGAGAGAGAGGCTCCTTTTGTAGGGGAAGACCCTCAGAACATACCCAGCACTAATTCATTAAGCAATTCCCTTCGTCAAAGCCTACATTTTCCACTCAGCTAAACATACTGAATTATATACATTACAACACGTTCCTCATGATACAATATATACCAATATAACACATTGACACAATCCCAAACCTACTGACATGGAGTAAGAACAGAGTGTGCAATGTCTGTACTACGAGAAGTTAACTGTCGACCCACATTGTTAACGTAGCTGATAACGGAGCACGAATGTGTGTGTGTGTGTGTGTGTCAGTGTGCCAAATGCTGCCCGCAGCCAATGATGGACTTCTCCGTCACACTGCAGGTGTTTAAACTCACATTCTACACTCATTCACACCCGCAATGCCGACTCACCTTGCCTGCCGACTCACCTTGCCTGACGACTCACCTTGCCTGACGACTCACCTTGCCTGACGACTCGCCTTGAATTGAATTCCGGTGCTCCATCGATCGCTACATACATTTAGTCTGAAACGGCCATCCTACAGTATAAGTATTTTGTGTGACTTTAAAATGAGGACATTGTAAAAAATAAAAAAGTTTTATCAGCGATTGGATCATCTCTATCAAATCTAACCAATCAGAGTTGAATTTCATATAGGCCTGCTCTGGCCCAACCCATTGGTTTCTGGGACAAAAAGCAAATCCAGATTCATTGTGGAGAAGAAACGTCAGTTGGCCGGAGCAATGTAGATGGGTTGCCAGGCAACCAACCCACCACATACATATTCAAATATATTATATATTACAATTTTATCCACATATTACTCAGACGTACACACACACTATGCACACACCTTATCAACACTTTTACACACACACACACACACACACCCTTCCTCGGCCTTCCTCCTCCTTACACTTGTAGTTCAGCATCTGTAACCAAGGCAACACCAGACAGACGGATCAGTCCTGCCTCACAACAACCATACTGTAGCACTGTTTAATGGATGAAGTTGTGGCTGTAGACTGCACACTCTGTTGGTGTACTGTGACTTGCTTTAGATACGTGTTTCCTAGTTCTCTCTCTGTCTGCAGGGTTTCCTGCCCCTGCCTAATGAAGCAGAGATCGCACACACCAAAACGCTCTTCCGACGCAGGAGGAACGACCGACGGTAAGCACACACACACACACACACACACACACACACACACACACACACACACACACACACACACACACACACACACACACACACACACACACACACACACACACACACACACACACACACACACACTCCTCTCCAGGAGCGTTGTTGCAGCGCTGATGAAACCCTGTCAGCCCAGAACCCTTAACTCTTCTCTCCAGCCAAAGCAATGTAAAAACAGGAATTATCCTGGTTCCAGACTCTCTTACACACAGACAGAAAAGTCTTCTGGTCTGCGTGTGTGAGTCTAGATGTCTGTGTCTCAAAGGTTTTTAGTATTGCACTATAGGAATAGGTGCAATTTTGGATTGAAATGCTGTCATCTCCAATCACACGTGACTGTTGACATGAGCCTCTGAGTTCTCTCTCTCTCACTGCAGCGTTCAACGTTCCTTCACTCAATTAAATGAGTTTAATCGCAGTTTAATCTGCTTAAAATGTCTCTGCATGACGTCACTGGAAAGTTCCCAAGTTGCTAAGAAACAACAGAGAAAGAAAATATTTGGGTGTCTGACTGTGAAAAGAGGAAAGTTGAGCCACAGAGAGAGATTTTACTGACTCTTTCTTCTCTTCTTTTTCTATCCTTTCTTCCCTTTTTTAAGCTGCGTTAGGTAATTGATTTCAAACAGTGATTGTGTGTTGTTGTTGTTGTGGGTTAAATAGCTGTGGTTAGATTGTAATGTTGCCCGTGGTTTGTCTTGTACTACTGCATGGTCGTATGAGGTAGTTGTTGCTGAACATGATGGATACGATTGACTTTTTAAAGATTGACTGATGATACTACTGCAGTTCTATGGCTCTGGGCTGTACGGCATACCGTATGTGCCTTCTCCAAATACCCTCGGTATTATTTTCCAATTCCATTTAGAATAAAAGTGAATATTAGTACTATTTTGACAAATACTTGCGGTCAACCCAGAACTAGGTAGTTTTATAAAGTAGGTATCTTTCATCATTTCATCTGTTAGGTTATTTTTAATAATGAAACTTGACAGTACCAGTTTCCCAAAATAACTTAATGCCACGTGTGTTTTTAAAATATTTTTATTTTTTTATATATATATATAGTTTTTTATACAAAGAACCACAATTAGTCAAACGTGAGGCGCGTCACTCCTGCAGCCCAACTTACATGAGGTGATCATGTTTAGGGTCATGAATAACAACACCCAGTCGCCCATTACCTTGTCTTCCGTGACTAGAAGAAGAGGTGTTAATGCCTTTGAAAGAGGGGTCTCAATGGAGCACAGGGGGTTTAAAGTGTGTGTGTGTGTGTGTGTGTGTGTGTGTGTGTGTGTGTGTGTGTGTGTGTGTGTGTGTGTGTGTGTGTGTGTGTGTGTGTGTGTGTGTGTGTGTGTGTGTGTGTGTGTGTGTGTGTTAGTGCACAGATCTCAACTCAATTGTTATGGGAGATTCTGGAGCGGTGCCTGAGACAGAGTTTTCCACCACCTTTTAACAAAACACGGGTCATAATCATTTGTTGGCCGAGCCGTTCGGACGCTACAGACCATTTTTGTGAGAATTACCGATTTTACCGGATGCCTCATGGTCTGACGAACACCGCTCTGACTCTGTCACCGTTCACCACAGATGCAGAGACTTCAGGGATGTGGTGGATTGACATCCAATGTAAAAAACTACTTAGACTAGTAGGGAAGAG
>NW_025750951.1:0-17048 GCF_021184085.1 Oncorhynchus gorbuscha | reverse complement strand
TGTTCTATGCCAGAATAACATATCGTCTCTGTACTGTCTCTCAATTAAATCCCCCAGTCGTTTGTATAGCAAAACATTCCTCGATTTCAAAGCCCTGGAAAATAATGTGAAAAACCTTTCTTGTTCGGCTGCCGGTACTGAGGCCGTAGAATTGACTGGGTCTACAAGGTTGGCCGCATCACTGAATAGCTGGTCATCAACATCCGAAATGTCGTTAAAAACAGGTCTCTTGGGTGTTCCATTCTGAATGCGCGGTGCGCCGGAATCCCCCAGCTCTAGATTTATGTGGTCGTCTGTGCCGTTTTTCACCGGTGCGGAGTCTGAATTAAAATAATACATACATAATTACGTTATTAGATATTTTTATATCTATGTTAGCTACATACAAATGTCAAATACCTTTCCGTTATAATAATATATATTAACAATACATATTTAAAATACCTCGGCTTTTTTGGCGCTTGTTGTGACGAATCGCCGAAACCGGGGGTGTGTGACTTTTTCCATCGAGCGTTCCAGAATTGCTGGGTCTGTCTCCGGGCAGTCTGAAAAAACATTATTTGTCCTTGTTTTAACATAGGTTATCAACAGATCTATAACTAATAAAAAGGCTTATAACTAATAACAAAACTTTATAATGGTCCCATACCTTGCCCCTGGAGCGCCGGCTCGTGAAGCAGCAAGTTCCCGGCCCAACAGTAGTTTTCGGGGGGGCTTGATTCTGAGCAGTGTACTTGGGTCAACGTTACTAGTTGGTTGTTGGGGTCTTGAGTATGTCTGGAGGGGGTCAATGTTCCCTGGATTTGCGGTGAGTTTGAAAAAGCGCTCGTACAGAACGGTAGAATTGCATCAAAGTCCTGCGTGTCAGATGTCCATAACACATCCTTTATCACAACGGGCTGTATGTCGGCTGTAAATACATAAAATAGTTTTAAAAAATAGTACAACCTATTTTTAAAATGTTTATATATAAATATTTCTTGGGTATGTGTTTAATTATAAGGACTTACAACGAAAAAAGGCCGTTGGTGATTGTCTGCCAGAATTTTGCTCCTGCGAACCCCCATCATGTTCCAGATCCGGCAACTCTCGTAAAATCTGCATAAATGTCGGGGATCCTAGATTCCATTAGACAATGTTAACAGTTATACGCTATATCTACACTTTTTTTTTACATATATTGGGCTTTTGGCCTGAAATACCCAAATAACTAGGGGGTACTATTTCTATTCAAACAAATCTTAAAATATAAGTTCTTTTCATTTACTCACCGCCAGAAATATCCATTATGCGAGATTCCCTTATTCCGAATATTATTATTATTATTATTATTATTTTAATATGTCCGTGCAGCTCAATATTCTGGGCCTTTATGTTTGCGCTAAAGCAATACTGACAACGTTAAAAAATAGTTCTGTCCCTAACTATCTAAAAGTTCGGAATGAGTTTTTTTTGAGAGATGTATGCCTGGTTTAGAGAACACATGCTGTGAATTCAAACAACAGGATGGGGTTGTCGTGACATTCTGTCTGCAAACGGTTTGTGTGGGGGCCGCAGATTAGGGATATCTATGTTTAACCCCGCTGTTCTGTTGATATCTCGACATGCCTTATGCGTGATAGTGCACACCTTGGTTTCAAACGTTTCTCTACAGCTAAGAGTTCTGTTTTATGTAAAAATTAAAAATAAACCTTGGATGCAGGTCTTTGTACATTATTACAAACTTTAATAAAACGTAATGATAACAACCGTAAGGGAGATAAAACTGGGGAGGAGGGGAGCATGGGTCACAAAAAGTTCAAACAACCTTCTAACACATGACCACACGAACAGGGGGACGGGGCGGGGGCACATATTTAAACATGCACGCGTCATCATGACTTAGGGGTAGTCCGGGTATACCCCCTGGCAGTTACTCTCAGAGCCATTAGATCCTGGCGTCCACAGACTTGTTCTTCCAACGCATATCCTGGCAGCCTTGAAGCACTCAGGGCACGTTGCATTTGACACAAAGATAACATTATTTTAAACCATTCTCGCATCCTTAGCGCTGGAGAATAAGTCTCGGGTTCTGCACAATAAAAGGGTTGGGACACGCTGTCTGTGAATATCTTAACCGTAGATTCCTCCGGGTTGAATATGTGCCTAAATATGGCCCTCGCTTGTACACAGAAATCCGTTAAAACATTCGGGAGCCTCTAACAAAATATCCTCCAAGCTTTTGGCGTTGGGTTCGTGACATGAGCTACAGAGCACTCCGAGAATTACACTTGTAGACATATTTTAGATGTTTAATATTCAGGTCTTAAAAAATGGCTTGTTCTGGACATTTATAATACTGAGGCCCCCAGAGATATCTATAAACCCAGACATTCATGCTTCATAGATAACAACCGTAAGGGAAATAAAACTGGGGGGGTGGAGGGGGGCATGGGCCACAAAATAACACACACCCTCTAACACATGACGACACGAACAGGGGGGCGGGACAATGCACATATTCACTACATGTCAGAAGGTCAAAAGTTCAGCAATCAATCATTTTTGACACCTGTCATCAATAAATCATTTTGACATGCTGTATCCTATTACTCTCTACCCTTCAACCGTCTCCTCTACCCTTCAACCGTCTCCTCTACCCTTCAACCGTCTCCTCTACCCGTCAACCGTCTCCTCTACCCGTCAACCGTTTCCTCTACCCGTCAACCGTTTACCCGTCAACCGTTTCCTCTACCCGTCAACCGTTTCCTCTACCCGTCAACCGTTTCCTCTACCCGTCAACCGTTTCCTCTACCCGTCAACCGTTTCCTCTACCCATCAACCGTTTCCTCTACCCGTCAACCGTTTCCTCTACCCGTCAACCGTCTCAAATCAAATGTTATTTGTCACATGATAAAGAACAGGTGTAGACTAACAGTGAAGTTGTTACTAACAGGCCCTTCCCAACAATGCAGAGAGGGAGAAAAGACATGTAATCGAAAAGGGGACTAGGTAACAGGATAGACTAAACAGTAACATGATAGACTAAACAGTAACATGATAGACTAAACAGTAACTGGATAGACTAAACGGTAACAGGATAGACTAAACGGTAACAGGATAGACTAAACAGTAACAGGATGGACTAAACAGTAACAGGATAGACTAAACAGTAACATGATAGACTAAACAGTAACAGCAGTGTATGTGGTGAGTAATAGAAAAGGGGACTAGGTAACAGGATAGACTAAACAGTAACAGGATAGACTAAACAGTAACAGGATAGACTAAACAGTAACAGCAGCGTATGTGATGAGTAATAGAAAAGGGGACTAGGTAACAGGATAGACTAAACAGTAACAGGATAGACTAAACAGTAACAGGATAGACTATAAACAGTAACAGGATAGACTAAACAGTAACAGGATAGACTAAACAGTAACAGCAGCGTATGTGATGAGTAATAGAAAAGGGGACTAGGTAACAGGATAGACTAAACAGTAACAGGATAGACTAAACAGTAACAGACTAAACAGTAACAGCAGCATATGTGATGAGTATTAGAAAAGGGGACTAGGTAACAGGATAGACTAAACAGTAACAGGATAGACTAAACAGTAACAGGATAGACTAAACAGTAACAGGATAGACTAAACAGTAACAAGATAGACTAAACAGTAACAGCAGTGTATGTGGTGAGTAATAGAAAAGGGGACTAGGTAACAGGATAGACTAAACAGTAACAGGATAGACTAAACAGTAACAGACTAAACAGTAACAGCAGCATATGTGATGAGTATTAGAAAAGGGGACTAGGTAACAGGATAGACTAAACAGTAACAGGATAGACTAAACAGTAACAGGATAGACTAAACAGTAACAGGATAGACTAAACAGTAATAGGATAGACTAAACAGTAACAGGATAGACTAAACGGTAACAGGATAGACTAAACAGTAACAGGATAGACTAAACAGTAACAGCAGCGTATGTGATGAGTATTAGAAAAGGGGACTAGGTAACAGGATAGACTAAACAGTAACAGGATAGACTAAACGGTAACAGGATAGACTAAACGGTAACAGGATAGACTAAACGGTAACAGGATAGACTAAACAGTAACAGGATAGACTAAACAGTAACAGCAGCGTATGTGATGAGTATTAGAAAAGGGGACTAGGTAACAGGATAGACTAAACAGTAACAGGATAGACTAAACAGTAACAGGATAGACTAAACGGTAACAGGATAGACTAAACGGTAACAGGATAGACTAAACGGTAACAGGATAGACTAAACAGTAACAGGATAGACTAAACAGTAACAGCAGCGTATGTGATGAGTATTAGAAAAGGGGACTAGGTAACAGGATAGACTAAACAGTAACAGGATAGACTAAACAGTAACAGGATAGACTAAACAGTAACAGGATAGACTAAACAGTAACAGCAGCGTATGTGATGAGTATTAGAAAAGGGGACTAGGTAACAGGATAGACTAAACAGTAACAGGATAGACTAAACATTAACAGGATAGACTAAACAGTAACAGCAGCGTATGTGATGAGTATTAGAAAAGGGGACTAGGTAACAGGATAGACTAAACGGTAACAGGATAGACTAAACGGTAACAGGATAGACTAAACGGTAACAGGATAGACTAAACAGTAACAGGATAGACTAAACAGTAACAGCAGCGTATGTGATGAGTATTAGAAAAGGGGACTAGGTAACAGGATAGACTAAACAGTAACAGGATAGACTAAACAGTAACAGGATAGACTAAACAGTAACAGGATAGACTAAACAGTAACAGCAGCGTATGTGATGAGTATTAGAAAAGGGGACTAGGTAACAGGATAGACTAACCAGTAACAGGATAGACTAAACAGTAACAGGATAGACTAAACAGTAACAGCAGCGTATGTGATGAGTATTAGAAAAGGGGACTAGGTAACAGGATAGACTAAACAGTAACAGGATAGACTAAACAGTAACAGGATAGACTAAACAGTAACAGGATAGACTAAACAGTAACAGGATAGACTAAACAGTAACAGCAGCGTATGTGATGAGTATTAGAAAAGGGGACTAGGTAACAGGATAGACTAAACAGTAACAGGATAGACTAAACAGTAACAGCAGCGTATGTGATGAGTATTAGAAAAGGGGACTAGGTAACAGGATAGACTAAACAGTAACAGGATAGACTAAACATTAAGAGGATAGACTAAACAGTAACAGCAGCGTATGTGATGAGTATTAGAAAAGGGGACTAGGTAACAGGATAGACTAAACAGTAACAGGATAGACTAAACGGTAACAGGATAGACTAAACGGTAACAGGATAGACTAAACGGTAACAGGATAGACTAAACAGTAACAGGATAGACTAAACAGTAACAGGATAGACTAAACGGTAACAGGATAGACTAAACAGTAACAGGATAGACTAAACAGTAACAGGATAGACTAAACGGTAACAGGATAGACTAAACAGTAACAGGATAGACTAAACAGTAACAGGATAGACTAAACGGTAACAGGATAGACTAAACAGTAACAGGATAGACTAAACAGTAACAGGATAGACTAAACAGTAACAGGATAGACTAAACAGTAACTGGATAGACTAAACGGTAACAGGATAGACTAAACGGTAACAGGATAGACTAAACAGTAACAGGATAGACTAAACAGTAACAGCAGCGTATGTGATGAGTATTAGAAAAGGGGACTAGGTAACAGGATAGACTAAACAGTAACAGGATAGACTAAACAGTAACAGGATAGACTAAACAGTAACAGGATAGACTAAACAGTAACAGCAGCGTATGTGATGAGTATTAGAAAAGGGGACTAGGTAACAGGATAGACTAAACAGTAACAGGATAGACTAAACATTAACAGGATAGACTAAACAGTAACAGCAGCGTATGTGATGACTATTAGAAAAGGGGACTAGGTAACAGGATAGACTAAACAGTAACAGGATAGACTAAACAGTAACAGCAGTGTATGTGATGAGTATTAGAAAAGGGGACTAGGTAACAGGATAGACTAAACAGTAACAGACTAAACAGTAACAGCAGTGTATGTGATGAGTATTAGAAAAGGGGACTAGGTAACAGGATAGACTAAACAGTAACAGGATAGACTAAACATTAACAGGATAGACTAAACAGTAACAGCAGCGTATGTGATGAGTATTAGAAAAGGGGACTAGGTAACAGGATAGACTAAACCGTAACAGGATAGACTAAACAGTAACAGCAGCGTATGTGATGACTATTAGAAAAGGGGACTAGGTAACAGGATAGACTAAACAGTAACAGGATAGACTAAACAGTAACAGCAGCGTATGTGATGAGTATTAGAAAAGGGGACTAGGTAACAGGATAGACTAAACAGTAACAGGATAGACTAAACAGTAACAGGATAGACTGCAGTGTATGTGATGAGTCAAGAGTTCACGCAAAAAAGGTCAATGCAGTAACTCCGAGTAGCTATTGGTTAACTACACTGATCAAAAATATAAATGCAACATGTAAAGTGTTGGTCCCATGTTTCATGAGCTGAAATAAAAGATCCCAGAATTTTTACATTTGCACAAAAAGCTTATTTTTGTGGCCAAATTTGTTTACATCCCTGTTAGTGAGCATTTTGTCCTTTGCCAAGATAATCCATCCACCTGCCTGGTGTGATATATCAAGAAGCTGATTTAAACAAACGCCTAAAATAGTCTTATTGCTGGGGGGTAGAAGATGTACAGGGTCTTGTTGGTTCCAGACTTCAATCCTCTCTATCGATTTCTTTTATATATGTTCTCTTTTTATATTAGTTTTCTGTTTAAGGCATCCTTACCGTAGCAACACAGCACACACATCATAAATAATCTAGTCAACCCTTGTCGTTCTAATGATAGTCTACAACCCCGTGGGGTTAGTCATTTCAGGGGTGGGTTATATTTTATATCCCTGGGGGGGTTTGGATGTCTCAAACCATTCCTCTCATCTCCCTCTCATCTTGGAGAGAGTTAAACTGGGTTGGTTTTCCTCTTATTGCTCTGTCTGTGACTGACAGCAGGCAGGCTTTCCTCAGCCCTGTCCCTCTGGGCTTTCTGCCTGCCTTACTTCCTGCCTGCCTGCCTCCCTGGGATTACAAAGTGTGTGTGTGTGCACACACATCAATACAGGTCTGTGTAATGACCTGTGGCGTGCAAGGTTGACTCAATTAATACTCCCCAGTGGAGACGAGCAATCCTGGGTATCAATAGCCCTCCATGCCTCCCTCCTTCCCTCACTAGAGCCGAGCAGGTCCCATAGCTAATCTGTAGTTGGTCTATCTCCTGCAGGTGGCTTGAAGTCAGGCTGCTGCCTGATCCCTCCCAAACACCTAGATCACACAGCAGTAGGCCCCTACACTAGGACACAATACACACTGGTCTTAAAGGTCTGGAGAGGCACTAGGATCCAGCTAGAACACACTCAGATTCTGAACCCTTCACCCCTCATGAGGGGAATACCAGTGCTTCTGGCTCTTCGATCATGGCAGCAGTCTCCAGGTGGTTGTAAAGAGGTTATGGTTATGTGGTTGCAGGAGGGTTATTTTGTGGTTTGAGTCTGACATTGGGTTGGTGCTGGGAGAGTCTGTGGGTAATTCTAGGAAATGCCTTGCTTGTTTTCTTTCGCTATCTTTTTTTCTCTCTCTCTCTCGCTCTTCCTGTTTAAAGACCATGACGAGGTAGGCTGTGTGGATTGCTCATAACCACCACGAGAGAAGAGCGTCAGTCTGGGCCTTTGACTCGTGTCTCTATAGGGATGGTGTGTTTTCCACAGTTATGACGCTAAAATAGATTTTGGTATCAATCACATGGGTGTGTGCATCATGTTAAGAAGCCTGTAGCTTTATAATATGGGAACACATACACGCAGAGAGCGAGAGATTGAAATGTTGGCAAACATTGACAGGTGTGTCGCAGCCGATAATTTTGTCTTTACGTAGAATAGGTAGATCAGACACACACCGATGCACACTCGTTCATACAGTTAATTACATTTTCACGCAGACATGCATGAAAGACACCCTCTGGTGACTTGTCAGGACGCTGTGGACCTGATAATGTAGGAAAACATGTACACAAACACACACCAATCCTTGTACACTGTGTGTGTGTGTGAGCCCAGAGTAAATAGCTGGTTCTAGATAAGCATAAGCCATCCAAATGATTTATGACCTGTGTGGAGCGGACTGGGCTTTTTCCTCATCACTACATGTCCTGTTTCCTCCACTCATCGGCCGCACACACACCCCTCTAGCACACTCCTGGAGCGTTGACCTACTTGCTTACTGTAGGTAGTCTTAATGGTGAACCAGACGATTCCACAGAACTATAATCTGTCATCGGACAGACTAGGGCCTGGTCACAATAGAGCCAACAAGCTTCCTCTCCTCATCAGGCAGGCTGGGGCCTGGTCTCAATAGACTCAACAAGCTTCCTCTCCTTCATGGCCTCTGCCAAAGAACAGGAAGGGGAAAACAGGAAGGTGCTCTAACGTTCTCTCCTCTTCCTCCCAGGGGCATTGTCTCAGCAGGTGAAGGTGGAACCGGAAGTGATGTCCTACCCCAGCCAGGCGGTCAACCTGAGGTGTGCCTTCGCAGATGCTGGAGGGATACAGCTCACACAGGTCAGTGTCAGACAGGAACTCATATGTAGACAAATGGATATGTTTTTACAACATGAGAAGAAAGTCCTAAATGATCAGACACACATACAGGAACTAATGTCTGGACTCATGGCTTTTACTGTCATAACAATTTACATCCATTAACAAGAGAACATTCTACATTATTATTAAGACACTTGATCATCCAAGTTTACATGCACTATACATGGATTGTCTGATATTTGAATTGAAAGCTTTTATCTACTGTAGTGGGGCGGCAGGTAGTCTAGTGTTTAGAGCGTTGGGCCAGTAACTGAAAGGTTGCTGGATCGAATCCCCGAGCTGGCAAGGTAAAAATCTGTCGTTCTGCCTCTGAACAAGGCAGTTATAACCCACTGTTCCCTGGTAGGCCGTCATTGTAAATAATAATTTGTTCTTAACTGACTTGCCTGGTTAAATGAAGGTTAAATAAATCAAATGAAAGATGGTAATATATGTTCACAAAGACAAGAGTAGGAGTCGTTTATTCACCCCTTTTCTCCATCTGACAGGTTGTGTAATATTTGAATGAATGAACTTGACTCTACTACGCAGGTGTCCTGGATCTATGAGCCGAAGGAGGGCGAGCAGCTCAACATCGCCGTGTACCACCCTAACTTTGGGGCAAGTTACCCCACATCGCCCCTGAAGGGGCGGGTCCGCTCACGACAGAGCCCCCTCCCTCAGCAACCCCTCCATCCAGATCTCAGACATCAAGATGAGTGACGAGGGGAAATACATCTGTGAATACGCCACCTACCCCAGTGGCAACGAACAGGGTGTCACCTCCCTCGTCATGCTAGGTAGGACCGTGTGTGTGTGTCCATGTTCTATTATGTATCTGTGAATACGCCACCTACCCCAGTGGCAACGAACAGGGTGTCACCTCCCCTCGTCATGCTAGGTAGGACCGTGTGTGTGTGTCCATGTTCTATTATGTATCTGTGAATACGCCACCTACCCCAGTGGCAACGAACAGGGTGTCACCTCCCTCGTCATGCTAGGTAGGACCGTGTGTGTGTGTCCATGTTCTATTATGTATCTGTGAATACGCCACCTACCCCAGTGGCAACGAACAGGGTGTCACCTCCCTCGTCATGCTAGGTAGGACCGTGTGTGGGTGTCCATGTTCTATTATGTATCTGTGAATACGCCACCTACCCCAGTGGCAACGAACAGGGTGTCACCTCCTCGTCATGCTAGGTAGGACCGTGTGTGTGTGTCCATGTTCTATTATGTATCTGTGAATACGCCACCTACCCCAGTGGCAACGAACAGGGTGTCACCTCCTCGTCATGCTAGGTAGGACCGTGTGTGGGTGTCCATGTTCTATTATGTATCTGTGAATACGCCACCTACCCCAGTGGCAACGAACAGGGTGTCACCTCCCTCGTCATGCTAGGTAGGACCGTGTGTGTGTGTCCATGTTCTATTATGTATCTGTGAATACGCCACCTACCCCAGTGGCAACGAACAGGGTGTCACCTCCCTCATCATGCTAGGTAGGACCGTGTGTGGGTGTGTGTGTCCATGTTCTATTATGTATCTGTGAATACGCCACTTACCCCAGTGGCAACGAACAGGGTGTCACCTCCCTCGTCATGCTAGGTAGGACCGTGTGTGGGTGTGTGTGTCCATGTTCTATTATGTATCTGTGAATACGCCACCTACCCCAGCGGCAACGAACAGGGTGTCACCTCCCTCGTCATGCTAGGTAGGACCGTGTGTGGGTGAATAATGACAATTACAACAATACTGAATGAACACTTATTTTAACTTAATATAATACATCAATAAAATAAATTTAGCCTCAAATAAATAATAAAACATGTTCAATTTGGTTTAAATAACGGAAAAACAAAGTGTTGGAGAAGAAAGTGAAAGTGCAATATGTGCCATGTAAGAAAGCTAACGTTTAAGTTCCTTGCTCAGAACATGAGAACATATGAAAGCTGGTGGTTCCTTTTAACATGAGTCTTCAATATTCCCAGGTAAGAAGTTTTAGGTTGTAGTTATTGGACTATTTCTCTCTATACCATTTGTATTTAACATACCTTTGACTATTGGATGTTCTTATAGGCACTTTAGTATTGCCAGTGTAACAGTATAGCTTCCGTCCCTCTCCTCGCTCCTACCTGGGCTCGAACCAGGAACACATTGACAACAGCCACCCTCGAAGCAGCGTTACCCATGCAGAGCAAGTGGAACAACCACTCCAAGTCTCAGAGCGAGTGATGTATTTGAAACACTATTAGCGCGCACCCCGCTAACTAGCTAGCCATTTCACATCGGTTACACCAGCCTAATCTCGGGAGTTGATAGGCTTGAAGTCATAAACAGTGCAATGCTTGAAGCACAGGGAAGAGCTGCTGGCAAAATGCAGGAAAGTGCTGTTTGAATGAATACTTACGAGCCTGCTGGTGCCTACCATCACTCAGTCAGACTGCTCTATCAAATCATAGACTTAATTATAACATAACACACAGAAATACGAGCCTTAGTTTCCGGATTCGACCAGATTAATGACCTATCATTTATTTTTTCAGTGAAATACGGAACCGTTCCGTATTTTATCGAAAAAGTGGCATCCCTAAGTGTAAATATTGCTGTTACATTGCACAACCTTTAATGTTATGTCATAATTACGTAAAATTCTGCCAAATTAGTTTGCAATGAACCAGGTGGCACAAACTGTTGTATATACCCTGACTCTGTGTGCAATGACCGCAAGAGAAGTGACACAATTTCACCTGGTTAATATTTCCTGCTAACCTGGATTTCTTTTAGCTAAATATGCAGGTTTAAAAATATATACTTCTGTGTATTGATTTTAAGAAAGGCATTGGTGTTTATGGTTAGGTACACGTTGGAGCAACGACAGCCCTTTTTCTTGTATGCGCACCGCATCGATTATATGCAACGCAGGACACGCTAGACAAACTAGTAATGTCATCAACCATGTGTGTCATGCAGGTGAAAGAGGACCCAAAAGCGACTTAACAGAAACAGAGTTTATTTAAGTCCAAAACGGAATAACAGAAATCCTCTAGACTTGTAGAGGGGAAACAACTGGAGAAGCGGCCACAGACTGCAGGTCGCTTCGGGTAGGCGCAGGCCGTAGTCGACAGTGACACCTGCTCACACGCAGCATCTGATGAAGGCAAAAAAACACGACAGGACAGGGCGATACACAATCACAGCAAAAACACGACAGGACAGGGCGAAACGCAATCACAGCATGGTGAATACAATACAAGGAACCGACGGGACAGGAACGGATCACAAAGGAATAAATAGGGACTCTAATCAGGGGAAAGGATCGGGAACAGGTGTGGGAAGACTAAATGATGATTAGGGGAATAGGAACAGCTGGGAGCAGGAACGGAACGATAGAGAGAAGAGAGAGCGAGAGAGCGAGAGAGGGAGGGGGAGAGAGAGGGATAGAAGGAGGGAAAGAACCAAATAAGACCAGCAGAGGGAAACGAATAGCATGGGGAGCACAGGGACAAGACATGATAATAAATGACAAACATGACAGTACCCCCACTCACCGAGCGCCTCCTGGCGCACTCGAGGAGGAATCCTGGCGGCAACGGAGGAAATCATCGATGAGTGAACGGTCCAGCACGTCCGAGACGGAACCCAACTCCTCTCCTCAGGACCGTAACCCTCCCAATCCACTAGGTATTGGTGACCCCGTCCCGAGAACGCATGTCCATGATCTTATGTACCTTGTAAATAGGTGCGCTCTCGACAAGGACGGGAGGGGGAGGGAAGACGAACGGGGTGCGAAGAAAGGGCTTAACACAGGAGACATGGAAGACAGGATGGACGCGACGAAGATGTCGCGGAAGAAGCAGTCGCACAGCGACAGGATTGGCGACCTGGGAGACACGGAACGGACCAATGAACCGCGGAGTCAACTTACGAGAAGCTGTCGTAAGAGGAAGGTTGCGAGTGGAAAGCCACACTCTCTGGCCGCAACAATACCTTGGACTCTTAATCCTGCGTTTATTGGCGGCTCTCACCGTCTGTGCCCTGTAACGGCAAAGTGCAGACCTCACCCTCCTCCAGGTGCGCTCACAACGTTGGACAAACGCTTGAGCGGAGGGAACGCTGGACTCGGCAAGCTGGGATGAGAACAGAGGAGGCTGGTAACCCAGACTACTCTGAAACGGAGATAACCCGGTAGCAGACGAAGGAAGCGAATTGTGAGCGTATTCTGCCCAGGGGAGCTGTTCTGCCCAAGACGCAGGGTTTCTGAAAGAAAGGCTGCGTAGTATGCGACCAATCGTCTGATTGGCCCTCTCTGCTTGACCGTTAGACTGGGGATGAAACCCGGAAGAGAGACTGACGGACGCACCAATCAAACGACAGAACTCCCTCCAAAACTGTGACGTGAATTGCGGGCCTCTGTCTGAAACGGCGTCTAACGGGAGGCCATGAATTCTGAATACATTCTCAATAATGATTTGTGCCGTCTCCTTAGCGGAAGGAAGTTTAGCGAGGGAATGAAATGTGCCGCCTTAGAGAACCTATCGACAACCGTCAGAATCACAGTCTTCCCCGCAGACAAAGGCAGACCGGTAATGAAGTCTAAGGCAATGTGAGACCATGGTCGAGAAGGAATGGGGAGCGGTCTGAGACGACCGGCAGGAGGAGAGTTACCCGACTTAGTCTGCGCGCAGTCCGAACAAGCAGCCACGAAACGGGCGCGTGTCACGCTCCTGAGTCGGCCACCAAAAGCGCTGGCGAATAGACGCAAGAGTGCCTCGAACACCGGGATGACCAGCTAACTTGGCAGAGTGAGCCCACTGAAGAACAGCCAGACGAGTGGAAACAGGAACGAAAAGGAGGTTACTAGGACAAGCGCGCGGCGACGCAGTGTGCGTGAGTGCTTGCTTAACCTGTCTTTCAATTCCCAGACTGTTAACCCGACAACACGCCCATAAGGAAGAATCCCCTCGGGATCAGTAGAAGCCACAGAAGAACTAAACAGACGGGATAAGGCATCAGGCTTGGTGTTCTTGCTACCCGGACGGTAAGAAATCACAAACTCGAAACGAGCGAAAAACAACGCCCAACGAGCTTGACGGGCATTAAGTCGTTTGGCAGAACGGATGTACTCAAGGTTCTTATGGTCTGTCCAAACGACAAAAGGAACGGTCGCCCCCTCCAACCACTGTCGCCATTCGCCTAGGGCTAAGCGGATGGCGAGCAGTTCACGGTTACCCACATCATAGTTGCGCTCAGATGGCGACAGGCGATGAGAAAAATAAGCGCAAGGATGAACCTTATCGTCAGACTGGAAGCGCTGGGATAGAATGGCTCCCACGCCTACCTCTGAAGCGTCAACCTCGACAATGAATTGTCTAGTGACGTCAGGAGTAACGAGGATAGGAGCGGACGTAAACGTTCTTTTAGAAGATCAAAAGCTCCCTGGGCGGAACCGGACCACTTAAAACACGTCTTGACAGAAGTAAGAGCTGTGAGAGGGCAGCAACTTGACCGAAATTACGAATGAAACGCCGATAGAAATTAGCGAAACCTAAAAAGCGCTGCAACTCGACACGTGACCTTGGAACGGGCCAATCACTGACAGCTTGGACCTTAGCGGAATCCATCTGAATGCCTTCAGCGGAAATAACGGAACCGAGAAAAGTAACGGAGGAGACATGAAAGAGCACTTCTCAGCCTTTACGTAGAGACAATTCTCTAAAAGGCGCTGTAGAACACGTCGAACGTGCTGAACATGAATCTCGAGTGACGGAGAAAAAATCAGGATATCGTCAAGATAGACAAAAACAAAAATGTTCAGCATGTCTCTCAGAACATCATTAACTAATGCCTGAAAAACAGCTGGCGCATTGGCGAGACCGAACGGCAGAACCCGGTACTCAAAATGCCTAACGGAGTGTTAAACGCCGTTTTCCACTCGTCCCCCTCTCTGATGCGCACGAGATGGTAAGCGTTACGAAGGTCCAACTTAGTAAAGCACCTGGCTCCCTGCAGAATCTCGAAGGCTGATGACATAAGGGGAAGCGGATAACGATTCTTAACCGTTATGTCATTCAGCCCTCGATAATCCACGCAGGGGCGCAGAGTACCGTCCTTCTTCTTAACAAAAAGAACCCCGCCCGGCCGGAGAAGAAGGCACTATGGTACCGGCGTCAAGAGACACAGACAAATAATCCTCGAGAGCCTTACGTTCGGGAGCCGACAGAGAGTATAGTCTACCTCGAGGAGGAGTGGTCCCCGGAAGGAGATCAATACTACAATCATACGACCGGTGAGGAGGAAGGGAGTTGGCTCGGGACCGACTGAAGACCGTGCGCAGATCATGATATTCCTCCGGCACTCCTGTCAAATCGCCAGGTTCCTCCTGAGAAGTAGGGACAGAAGAAACGGGAGGGATGGCAGACATTAAACACTTCACATGACAAGAAACGTTCCAGGATAGGATAGAATTACTAGACCAATTAATAGAAGGATTATGACATACTAGCCAGGGATGACCCAAAACAACAGGTGTAAACGGTGAACGGAAAATCAAAAAGAAATAGTCTCACTGTGGTTACCAGATACTGTGAGGGTTAAAGGTAGTGTCTCAAATCTGATACTGGGAAGATGACTACCATCTAAGGCGAACATGGGCGTAGGCTTATCTAACTCTCTGAAAGGAATGTCATGTTTCCGAACCCATGCTTCGTCCATGAAACAACCCTCAGCCCCAGAGTCTATCAAGGCACTACATGTAGCACCCGAACCGGTCCAGCGTAGGTGGACCGACAAAGTAGTACAGGACCTTGATGGAGAGACTTGAGTAGTTGCGCTCACCTGTAGCCCTCCGCTTACAGATGAGCTCTGGCTTTACTGGACATGAATTAACAAAATGTCCAGCAACTCCGCAATAGAGGCACAGGCGGTTGGTGATCCTCCGTTCCCTCTCCTTATTCGAGATGCGAATCCCTCCCAGCTGCATGGGCTCAGTCTCAAAGCCAGAGGAGGGAGATGGTTGCGATGCGGAGCAGGGAAACACCGTTGATGCGAGCTCTCTTCCACGAGCCCGGTGACGAAGATCTACCCGTCGTTCTATGCGGATGGCGAGAGCAATCAAAGAGTCCACATCTGAAGGAACCTCCCGGAGAGAATCTCATCCTTAACCACTGCGTGGAGTCCCTCCAGAAAACGAGCGAGCAGCGCCGGCTCGTTCCACTCACTAGAGGCAGCAAGAGTGCGAAACTCAATGGAATAATCCGTTATGGACCGTTCACCTTGGCATAAGGAAGCCAGGGCCCTAGAAGCCTCCCCACCAAAAACTGAACGGTCAAAAACCCGAATCATCTCCTCTTTAAAGTTCTGGAACTTGTTAGAGCAATCAGCCCTTGCCTCCCAGATAGCTGTGCCCCATTCTCGAGCCCGGCCAGTAAGGAGTGAAATGACGTAAGCAACCCGAGCTCTCTCTCTAGAGTATGTGTTGGGTTGGAGAGAGAACACAATCTCACACTGCGTGAGAAAGGAGCGGCACTCAGTGGGCTGCCCGGAGTAGCAAGGTGGGTTATTAACCCTAGGTTCTGGAGGCTCGGCAGGCCAGGAAGTAACAGGTGGCACGAGACGTAGACTCTGGAACTGTCCAGAGAGGTCGGAAACCTGAGCGGCCAGGTTCTCCACGGCATGGCGAGCAGCGGACAATTCCTGCTCGTGTCTGCCGAGCATGGCTCCTTGGATCTCGACGGCAGTGTAACGAGCGTCTGAAGTCGCTGGGTCCATTCCTTGGTCGGTTCCTTCTGTCATGCAGGTGAAAGAGGACCCAAAAGCGACTTAACAGAAACAGAGTTTATTTAAGTCCAAAACGGAATAACAGAAATCCTCTAGACTTGTAGAGGAAACAACTGGAGAAGCGGCCACAGACTGCAGGTCGCTTCGGGTAGGCGCAGGCCGTAGTCGACAGTGACACCTGCTCACACGCAGCATCTGATGAAGGCAAAAAACACGACAGGACAGGGCGATACACAATCACAGCAAAAACACGACAGGACAGGGCGAAACGCAATCACAGCATGGTGAATACAATACAAGGAACCGACGGGACAGGAACGGATCACAAAGGAATAAATAGGGACTCTAATCAGGGAAAGGATCGGGAACAGGTGTGGGAAGACTAAATGATGATTAGGGGAATAGGAACAGCTGGGAGCAGGAACGGAACGATAGAGAGAAGAGAGAGAGAGAGCGAGAGAGGAGGGGAGAGAGGGGATAGAAGGAGGGAAAGAACCAAATAAGACCAGCAGAGGGAAACGAATAGCATGGGGAGCACAGGGACAAGACATGATAATAAATGACAAACATGACAATGTGTAGTTAT
>NW_025750950.1:0-17048 GCF_021184085.1 Oncorhynchus gorbuscha | reverse complement strand
TGCCTCCTCTAACCACCAGGCTACCTGCCTCCTCTAACCACCAGGCTACCTGCCTCCTCTAACCACCAGGCTACCTGCCTCCTCTAACCACCAGGCTACCTGCCTCCTCTAACCACCAGGCTACCTGCCTCCTCTAACCACCAGGCTACCTGCCTCCTCTAACCACCAGGCTACCTGCCTCCTCCTAACCACCAGACTGCCTGCCTCCTCTAACCACTGGGCTACCTGCCTCCTCCTAACCACCAGGCTGCCTGCTCCTCTAACCACCAGGCTACCTGCCTCCTCTAACCACCAGATACCTGCCTCCTCTGACCGCCAGTTTGCCTGCTATCATCTGAACCGCCGGACTCGTATATCTGACCGCCGGACTGCCGTAACATCGTCTGACCGCCGGTTGCCTTAGCATGTCTGGCCGCTGGACGCGCTATCTGAGCCGCCGGACTGCGCCAGCATCATCTGACCGCCGGACTCGTATCATCTGGCCGCCGGACGCGCGCGTCATCTGACCGCCGGATTTCCTGCCTCCTCTAACCACCAGGCTACTGCCTCCTCTAACCACCAGGCTACCCTGCCACTGCCACAGGGGAAGGAAGTGTGCAGGAAAATCATTTTAAAACCCTCTCCTCTGGCAAACTCACTGCATAGTGAGGTAATTTCCCTCCCAGTTCACATAGAGCTACTATCTACCAACTCCTCTGGCAAACTGTTGAGGTCAATTAAGACGAAAACCAACTCACCACCTGGAAATCATGTCCACAGAAATCAAACCCTCCCACCCCTTTCCCAGGGACAAACCCCCACCCCTTTCCAGGGACAAACCCCCCACCCCTTTCCAGGGACAAACCCCCACCCTTTCCAGGGACAAACCCCACCCCTTTCCAGGGACAAACCCCCCACCCCTTTCCAGGGACAAACCCCACCCCCTTTCCAGGGACAAACCCCACCCTTTCCAGGGACAAACCCCCCCACCCCTTTCCAGGGTATTGAGTCACAGGTCCTCCCCCCCACCAGGGTATTGAGTCCCAGGTCCTCACCAGTGATCTCCAGGTGCATGGAGCTGTCCATGGGGAGGGGTAAAGACAGGAAGTTGAAGGGGTCGAAGCGAGCGCTGATGTGACCACACGTCTTACACTTGACCTGGGACTTGAGCTGGCCGTGAAACAGATCCACCACGATGGACCGGTTCCTCCGCAAGTGGTTCTCCCACGCCTGACGAGGAACACACACGGAACCATAGAGAGATGTAAAACACACACGGAACCATAGAGAGATGTAAAACACACACACACGGAACCATAGAGAGATGTAACACACACACACGGAACCATAGAGAGATGTGAACACACACACACGGAACCATAGAGAGATGTGGAACACACACACGGAACCATAGAGAGATGTAAAACACACACACACGGAACCATAGAGAGATGTAAAACACACACACACGGAACCATAGAGAGATGTAACACACACACACACGGAACCATAGAGAGATGTGGAACACACACACACACGGAACCATAGAGAGATGTGGAACACACACACGGAACCATAGAGAGATGTGGAACACACACACGGAACCATAGAGAGATGTGGAACACACACACACACACGGAACCATAGAGAGATGTAAAACACACACACGGAACCATAGAGAGATGTAAAACACACACACGGAATCATAGAGAGATGTAACACACACACACACGGAACCATAGAGAGATGTGGAACACACACACACACGGAACCATAGAGAGATGTGGAACACACACACACACACACACACACACACACACACACACACACACACGGAACCATAGAGAGACGTAAAACACACACAAGTGGTTCTCCCATGCCTGACGAGGAACACACACACACGGAACCATAGAGAGATGTGGAACACACACACACACACACACACACACACACACACACACACACACACACACACACACACACACACACACACACACACACACACACGGAACCATAGAGAGATGTAAAACACACACACGGAACCATAGAGAGACGTGGAACACACACACACGGAACCATAGAGAGACGTAAAACACACACACGGAACCATAGAGAGATGTAACACACACACGGAACCATAGAGAGACGTAAAACACACACACACGGAACCATAGAGACGTAAAACACACACACACACGGAACCATAGAGAGATGTAAAACACACACACACACGGAACCATAGAGAGATGTAAAACACACACACGGAACCATAGAGAGATGTAAAACACACACACGGAACCATAGAGAGATGTAAAACACACACACACGGAACCATAGAGAGATGTGGAACACACACACACACGGAACCATAGAGAGATGTGGAACACACACACACACGGAACCATAGAGAGATGTGGAACACACACACACACGGAACCATAGAGAGACGTGGAACACACACACGGAACCATAGAGAGACGTAAAACACACACACGGAACCATAGAGAGATGTAAAACACACACACACACGGAACCATAGAGAGATGTAAAACACACACACGGAACCATAGAGAGATGTAAAACACACACACGGAACCATAGAGAGATGTGGAACACACACACACGGAACCATAGAGAGATGTGGAACACACACACACACGGAACCATAGAGAGATGTGGAACACACACACGGAACCATAGAGAGACGTAAAACACACACACGGAACCATAGAGATGTAAAACACACACACACACACGGAACCATAGAGAGATGTGGAACACACACATACGGAACCATCGAGAGACGTAAAACACACACACGGAACCATCGAGAGACGTAAAACACACACACGGAACCATAGAGAGACGTAAAACACACACACGGAACCATAGAGAGACGTAAAATACACACACGGAACCATAGAGAGATGTAACACACACACACACGGAACCATAGAGAGATGTAGAACACACACACACACGGAACCATAGAGAGATGTGGAACACACACACACACGGAACCATAGAGAGATGTGGAACACACACGGAACCATAGAGAGATGTGGAACACACACACACACGGAACCATAGAGAGACGTAAAACACACACAAGTGGTTCTCCCATGCCTGACGAGGAACACACACACACACACACACACACACACACACACACACACACACACACACACACACACACACACACACGGAACCATAGAGAGATGTAAAACACACACACACACACAGCACTAATGCTGCTAATTACTCCTATAAACACACGCGCACACATACACACTGTTCATTAACTGTATATCAATACATTTCACAGGTCATCCACTCCTTAAGAAGTGCTTAGTGGATGGGCTGACTTTCATTGACTCTCTCCTGGTCTCTAGACACCCAAGATGGCTGCCAGAAGATGCTCCTGAGGACGATGATGATGATGTAGTGCTGTATGATGATTGGTGAATGTTACTAAACAGTCTAGTTTTTCCTTTTCCTTTTTTAGTTGATCGATTTGATTTTTTCCATATTATTAACACTGGAAAAAATCTCTCTGAGAAAATAAAGATTGATTTGATTGTACTTGTGTGTATTGGTTGACTGTGTGCGTGTGTGTGTGTGTGTGTGAAGTTGTGCGTGTATGTTTTGGTTTATTGATTGAACTCTGACCTCTAAGGCGACCTCCCAGTCGGGTCGTCCGTTGCTGTCCTTCAGCTCTACGTAGGGTTTCTCATGCACTCTGTTCAGGTCCTCATGGAGACCGTCCAATAGGAAGGCCAGAAGCTCCTGACTGTCCTGCTGCTGGAAGCCGTTGAATCGTGGGGCGTACTTCGCTATCGTCCACTACAGGGGGCGGTAGTGAGACAACCACACAGTCAATTCATTCATGTCACAATGACTACGTTACCACAAGCTGACCAATTCTGATAATTTTTCCCCCCACAAATGTTTATTTTGACCAATCACATGAGATCTTCTTCAGAGCTGATCCGAATGGTGAAAAAAAAGACTGCTTCTTGACAAAAATGCCCACTTAACCCGGAAGCCAGCAGCACCAATGTATCGGAGGAAACACCGTTCACCTGCCGACCGTGTCAGCGTGCACTGCGCCCGGCCCGCCACAGGAGTCGCTAGTGAGTGATTGGACAAGGACATCCCTTCCGGGCCAAACCCTCCTCTAACCCGGACGACGCTGGGCCAAACCTCCCCCTAACCCGGACGACGCTGGGCCAAACCTCCCTAACCCGGACGACGCTGGGCCAAACCCTCCCTAACCCGGACGACGCTGGGCCAAACCCTCCCCTAACCCGGACGACGCTGGGCCAAACCCTCCCTAACCCGGACGACGCTGGGCCAAACCCTCCCCAACCCGGACGACGCTGGGCCAAACCCTCCCCTAACCCGGACGACGCTGGGCCAAACCCCCCCTAACCCGGACGACGCTGGGCCAAACCCTCCCTAACCCGGACGACGCTGGGCCAAACCCTCCCTAACCCGGACGACGCTGGGCCAAACCCTCCCCTAACCCGGACGACGCTGGGCCAAACCCTCCCTAACCCGACGACGCTGGGCCAAACCTCCCCTAACCCGGACGACGCTGGGCCAAACCTCCCCTAACCCCCGGACGACGCTGGGCCAAACCCTCCTCCAACCCGGACGACGCTGGGCCAAACCCCTCCTCTAACCCGGACGACGCTGGGCCAAACCCTCCTCTAACCCGGGTGCACGCTGGCCAAACCCTCCTCTAACCCGGACAGCTGGGCCAAACCTCTTCTAACCCGGACGACGCTGGGCCAAACCCTCTTCTAACCCGGACGACGCTGGGCAAACCCTCCTCTAACCCGGACGACGCTGGGCCAACCCTCCCCTAACCCGGACGACGGTGGGCCAAACCCTCCCCTAACCCGGACGACGCTGGGCCAAACCCTCCCCTAACCCGGACGACGCTGGGCCAAACCTCCTCCAACCCGGACGACGCTGGGCCAAACCCTCCTCCAACCCGGACGATGCTGGGCCAAACCCCTCTAACCCGGGACGATGCTGGGCCAAACCCTCCTCTAACCCGGACGACGCTGGGCCAAACCCTCCTCTAACCCGGACGACGCTGGGCCAAACCCTCCTCTAACCCGGACGACGCTGGGCCAAACCCTCCTCTAACCCGGACGACGCTGGGCCAAACCCTCCTCTAACCCGGACGACGCTGGGCCAAACCCTCTTCTAACCCGGACGACGCTGGGCCAAACCCTCCTCTAACCCGGACGACGCTGGGCCAAACCCTCCTCTAACCCGGACGCGCTGGGCCAAACCCTCCTCTAACCCGGACGACGCTGGGCCAAACCCTCCTCTAACCCGGGACGACTGGGCCAATTGTGCTCCGCCACTCATGGGTCTCCTGGGTCGCGGCCGTCTGCGGACAGAGCCTGGACTCGAACCAGGATCTCTAGTGGCACAACCACTACGCCAAACGAGCTCTATTCTAATGCTTTGATTCCATCGGAAATACACAGCTAAATTATTGAATACTTTTACGACTTTACCTCAGATTGGTAAAAATGAGTTGTGGTATTGTGTAGAAAGACATGACTTTACAATTCAAATGGCTGATAATGTATGAATTCAGCGTATTGCTAGATGTTTTGGATATTGTCTAGGCCTATAGGATCACGAAAATAAATTTGACCGCAGCCAACCAGAGCGCACAAAGATAACACAGGCACCGGGGCGGGACAGACAGCAGAGTGACCAGCCAGCATCCTTCCTGCTCATGACTGAGGCAGCCTACACCATCAACAAGAGAGGTCACTAGAAAATGTATATCGTTCCTTCTGTGGGAAAGGCTATACAGAATTTTCCTGACTAGAAAATTGGAAGATTTCCAAATGAAAAAGAAGCAGAGTTCATGAATGGCCTGGAAAAAGTAGCCGGCTGACGCTAAAAGAAAAACACATTATTATTATTTTTATTATTTTTACCTCTTTTTTTCTCCCAAATTTAGTGGTGTCCAATTGTTGTAGTAGCTACTATCTTGTCTCATCGCTACACCTCCCGTACGGCTCAGGAGACGAAGGCTGAAAAAGTCATGCGTCCTCCAACAATCCAACCAAGCCGCACTGCTTCTAACACAGCGCACATCCAACCTGGAACCAGCCACCAGTGTGTCGGAGGAAACACCGCGCACCTGGCAACCTTGGTTAGCGTGCACTGCACCCGGCCCGCCACAGGAGTTGCTGGTGCGCGTGAGACAAGGACATCCTACCGACCAACCCTCCCTAACTCGGATGACGCTAGGCCAATTGTGCCGCCCACGGACCTCCCGGGGTCGCGGGGCCGGTTACGACAGAGCCTGGGCGCGAACCCAGAGTCTCTGATGGCACAGCTGGCGCTGGTAGCGCCCTTGGCCACTGCGCCACCCGGGGAGTCTATATTAGTCAATCCACTCATATCACAAGACATGGGAGACATTAAGGACATAGTTGTCCTCTACAGGAGTAAGGAAATCCCATCCACTGTTGTGACGATCCATGTCAGGATTTATAAACCCACCCTGAGTTTGAGAGGAGCAACGCCTGTGTTCCACTCCAGCTCCATCAGCAGGTCTCCGTGAACATTTAGCCATGTGACTCTGCAGATCCTGATGGGGTTGGTTCTTGGACACAAAATAACAAAGCCAGTAAAGCTTAGCCAACGCAGCTGTTCAACTTTTCACAACACACACTGATACACACACACACACGGACACACACACACACGGACACACACACACGGACACACACACACACACACACACCACACACACACACACACACACACACACACACACACACACACACACACACACACACACACACACACACACACACACACACACACACACACACACACACACACACACACACACCTACCTGTTGAGTTCATAGAGGTGTCTTCCCACAAAGTAACATGGAAGTTGCTAACACACTGATACTAGGAGTTCATAAAGCACGTGTTGCCTAGGTTACTGAGGCCCGTGCACCCTCTCTCCGTAGCAACTGGGGAGGGGGGTGGTAGACATGCACAGTATTAGGGCTACAATATTTACATGTTTGACAGGTTTAGGGAGAATCGGAGGGAGGTTAGAGATAAATATATCATCCTAAAATAGTAAAAGCTCTCGATAACTGCGTTGTAAACGTATGTACGATGTTTTATAAAATATATTTTATTTTTTATTTTACCTTTATTTAACTTGGCAAGTCAGTTAAGAACAAATTCTTATTTTCAATGACGGCCTAGGAACAGTGGGTTAGCTGCCTCTTCAGGGGCAGAACGACAGATTTGTACCTTGTCAGCTCGGGGGTTTGAACTTGCAACCTTCGGTTACTAGTCCAACGCTCTAACCACTCAGGCTGCCCTGCCGCCTACACTCTAACCACCAGGCTGCCCTGCCGCCTACACTCTAACCACTAGGCTGCCTCTGCCGCCTCTACACTTCTAACCACTAGGCTGCCCTGCCGCCTCTACACTCTAACCACTAGGCTGCCCTGCCGCCTCTACACTTCTAACCACTAGGCTGCCCTGCCGCCTCTACACTCTAACCACTCAGGCTGCCCTGCCGTCTCACTCTAACCACTAGGCTGCCCTGCCGCCTCTACACTCTAACCACTAGGCTGCCCTGCCGCCTCTACACTCTAACCACCAGGCTGCCCTGCCGCCTCTACACTCTAACCACTAGGCTGCCCTGCCGCCTCACACTCTAACCACTAGGCTGCCCTGCCGCCTCTACACTCTAACCACTAGGCTGCCCTGCCGCCTCTACACTCCTAACCACTAGGCTGCCCTGCACCCACACTCTAACCACTAGGCTGCCCTGCCGCCCCTACACTCTAACCACTAGGCTGCCCTGCCGCCCCTACCTCTAACCACTAGGCTGCCCTGCCGCCCTACACTCTAACCACTAGGGTACCCTGCCGCCCCTACACTCTAACCACTAGGGTACCCTGCCTTCCCTACTCTAACCACTAGGCTGCCCTGCCGCCCCTACACTCTAACCACTAGGCTGCCCTGCCGCCCCACACTCTAACCACTAGGCTGCCTGCGCCTCTACACTCTAACCACTAGGCTGCCCTGCCGCCTCTACACTCCTAACCACTAGGCTGCCCTGCCGCCTCTACACTCTAACCACTAGGCTACCCTGCCGCCTCTACACTCTAAAGCGTCTGCTAAATGGCATATATTATTATATTATTATATTATATATATTACTAACCACTAGGCTACCCTGCCGTTGCCAAAGGGGTTTGTCACACGGTTCCACTGTACCTTTATGCCGGTCCATTTTACTGCTGTTGGCGATGAAGGACATCTCTTCTGGCCAGCTCATGTCTTTGTTCCGAACTAAAAACACACAAGATGAAGGTTTTTACACATCAATGAAATCAATTTCTCTTTTTAAATCAGAAGCTTGCAGTCAGGTTTCTTTTCTCTTTACATTTCAACACACTCAGCAGTCAGATAAAGTTTCAGTTAATTATAGAGTTCTTTGAACGTACCCTCGATAACTAAGTGTTGCTCGTCCTGAATCTTCAGGCCCTCAGAGTGTGGTTCTCTCATCATCCCAGGAGGGTCAGATAGTTCTGGGTGGGGGAGGAGGAGAACAGGGTCAGATAGTTCTGGGTGGGGGAGGAGAACAGGGTCAGGTAGTTCTGGGTGGGGGGAGGGAGAACAGGGTCAGATAGTTCTGGGGAGGAGAATGGGTCAGATAGTTCTGGGGGGAGGAGAATAGGGTCAGATAGTTCTGGGGAGGAGAACAGGGTCAGATAGTTCTGGGGGAGGAGAACAGGGTCAGATAGTTCTGGGGGAGGAGGAGAACAGGGTCAGATAGTTCTGGGGGGGGGAGGTTCTGGGAGGAGGAGAACAGGGTCAGATAGTTCTGGGTGGGGGAGGAGGAGAACAGGGTCAGGTAGTTCTGGATGGAGGAGGAGAATAGGGTCAGATAGTTCTGGGGGAGGAGAACAGGGTCAGGTCGTTCTGGGGGGAGGTTGGATGAGGAGAGGGTCAACATCCTTAAAGTTTATATTAATTTATATTTTCTCATGTCACCGTAATATCACTTATAATATAGTTGTGGACATGCGATAGTTGCACACACCTCGCTGTTATAGAGCCACAGCCTCATGTCCCTTGCGTCTTTGATGCGTAGCCTCCGAGACAGGTACAGGTGGATGTCCTTGATGAGCCCACGCGGCTGAAACAGCCTGTATAGGCCAGGACACGCTGAGGAGCGTTGGGGGAGGGCACGTTACCTGGAGGGGGAGAGAGAGAGAGAGAGAGAGAGAGGAGGGGGAGGGAGAGGGAGGAGGGGGAGGGGAGAGAGGAGGGGGGAGAGAGGCGATGGGGGGGAGATATGAGAGGGGGAGATCGGGAGGAGACATGAGAGGGGGAGGGGAGAGGCGAGGGGGGCGAGGAGAGGGAGGGAGGTGAGGGGGGAGAGGCGAGGGCGAGGGGGGAGAGAGGAAACACTCCAGCCTTTAGTGGACTATCAGCTCCCAAAGTCTTGTAACACTCACACAGACGCACACAGACGCACACAGACGCACACAGACGCACACAGACGCACACAGACGCACAGACGCACACAGACGCACACAGACGCACACAGACGCACACAGACGCACACAGACGCACACAGACGCACACAGACGCACACAGACGCACACAGACGCACAGACTCACACAGACGCACACAGACGCACACAGACGCACACAGACGCACACAGACGCACACAGACTCACACAGACTCACACAGACTCACACCGACTCACACAGACTCACACAGTCAACACATTATTTCAAGAGATAAAGAATAGTTCAGCTCATGTAGGATTAGTTGTAAGGAAGCAGCAAGAAAGGGTGTTTTAGATTCGGTCATTTAATTAAGACTGATTCATTCAAAATCAACTCATTAGTGACTCACAAGATTCAAATCTGATTCAATCATAAGTCAACAAAAATTAATATTAGTTCAGTTAATAAATAACTAAAAACAAAAACATGGAACTGATTATTACCGATTTTAAAAGTATAGCCAAAAAAAACACCAAAAAGCAAACCTTAATATATATGTGATTGATTGGTAATACTTTGAAAGCAAACAGAATGAATCAAAAGCTGTAAACAGCATATTCTCCCGGCAGCACAGCCTTGCTCTTCGGTCAGTATGTCTGGGTCTAGTCATTCTATGGCACTGGCAACAAATGTGATCGTGGGTTCGATTCCCGCTGAGGCCCCCCATACATAACATGTATGCTGCATGACTAAAGTCGCATTGGATAAAAGCATCTGCTAAATGGAATACAGTATATTATTATATATGATTATTTATACATGGAATACAGTATATTATTATATATGATTATTTATACATGGAATACAGTATATTATTATATATGATTATTTATACATGGAATACAGTATATTATTATATATGATTATTTATACATGGAATACAGTATATTATTATATATGATTATACATGGAATACAGTATATTATTATATATGATTATACATGGAATACAGTATATTATTATATATGATTATTTATAAATGGAATACAGTATATTATTATATATGATTATTTATAAATGGAATACAGTATATTATTATATATGATTATTTATAAATGGAATACAGTATATTATTATATGATTATTTATAAATGGAATACAGTATATTATTATATATGATTATTTATAAATGGAATACAGTATATTATATATGATTATTTATAAATGGAATACAGTATATTATTATATATGATTATTTATAAATGGAATACAGTATATTATTATATATGATTATTTATAAATGGAATACAGTATATTATTATATATGATTATTTATAAATGGAATACAGTATATTATTATGATTATTTATAAATGGAATACAGTATATTATTATATATGATTATTTATAAATGGAATACAGTATATTATTATATATGATTATTTATAAATGGAATACAGTATATTATTATATATGATTATTTATAAATGGAATACAGTATATTATTATATATGATTATTTATAAATGGAATACAGTATATTATTATATATGATTATTTATAAATGGAATACAGTATATTATTATATATGATTATTTATAAATGGAATACATATTATTATATATGATTATTTATAAATGGAATACAGTATATTATTATATATGATTATTTATAAATGGAATACAGTATATTATTATATGATTATTTATAAATGGAATACAGTATATTATTATATATGATTATTTATAAATGGAATACAGTATATTATTATATATGATTATTTATAAATGGAATACAGTATATTATTATATATGATTATTTATAAATGGAATACAGTATATTATTATATATGATTATTTATAAATGGAATACAGTATATTGTTATATATGATTATTTATAAATGGAATACAGTATATTATTATATATGATTATTTATAAATGGAATACAGTATATTATTATATATGATTATTTATAAATGGAATACAGTATATTATTATATATGATTATTTATAAATGGAATACAGTATATTATTATATATGATTATTTATAAATGGAATACAGTATATTATTATATATGATTATTTATAAATGGAATACAGTATATTATTATATGATTATTTATAAATGGAATACAGTATATTATATATGATTATTTATAAATGGAATACAGTATATTATTATATATGATTATTTATAAATGGAATACAGTATATTATTATATATGATTATTTATAAATGGAATACAGTATATTATTATATATGATTATTTATAAATGGAATACAGTATATTATATATGATTATTTATAAATGGAATACAGTATATTATATATGATTATTTATAAATGGAATACAGTATATTATTATATATGATTATTTATAAATGGAATACAGTATATTATTATATATGATTATTTATAAATGGAATACAGTATATTATTATATATGATTATTTATAAATGGAATACAGTATATTATTATATATGATTATTTATACATGGAATACAGTATATTATTATATATGATTATTTATACATGGAATACAGTATATTATTATATATGATTATTTATACATGGAATACAGTATATTATTATATATGATTATTTATACATGGAATACAGTATATTATTATATATGATTATTTATACATGGAATACAGTATATTATTATATATGATTATTTATACATGGAATACAGTATATTATTATATATGATTATTTATACATGGAATACAGTATATTATTATATATGATTATTTATACATGGAATACAGTATATTATTATATATGATTATTTATACATGGAATACAGTATATTATTATATATGATTATTTATACATGGAATACAGTATATTATTATATATGATTATTTATACATGGAATACAGTATATTATTATATATGATTATTTATACATGGAATACAGTATATTATTATATATGATTATTTATACATGGAATACAGTATATTATTATATATGATTATTTATACATGGAATACAGTATATTATTATATATGATTATTTATACATGGAATACAGTATATTATTATATATGATTATTTATACATGGAATACAGTATATTATTATATATGATTATTTATACATGGAATACAGTATATTATTATATATGATTATTTATACATGGAATACAGTATATTATTATATATGATTATTTATACATGGAATACAGTATATTATTATATATGATTATTTATACATGGAATACAGTATATTATTATATATGATTATTTATACATGGAATACAGTATATTATATATGATTATTTATAAATGGAATACAGTATATTATATATGATTATTTATAAATGGAATACAGTATATTATATATGATTATTTATAAATGGAATACAGTATATTATATATGATTATTTATAAATGGAATACAGTATATTATATATGATTATTTATAAATGGAATACAGTATATTATATATGATTATTTATAAATGGAATACAGTATATTATTATATATGATTATTTATAAATGGAATACAGTATATTATTATATATGATTATTTATAAATGGAATACAGTATATTATTATATATGATTATTTATAAATGGAATACAGTATATTATATATGATTATTTATAAATGGAATACAGTATATTATATATGATTATTTATAAATGGAATACAGTATATTATATATGATTATTTATAAATGGAATACAGTATATTATTATATATGATTATTTATAAATGGAATACAGTATATTATTATATATGATTATTTATAAATGGAATACAGTATATTATTATATATGATTATTTATAAATGGAATACAGTATATTATTATATATGATTATTTATAAATGGAATACAGTATATTATTATATATGATTATTTATAAATGGAATACAGTATATTATTATATATGATTATTTATAAATGGAATACAGTATATTATTATATATGATTATTTATAAATGGAATACAGTATATTATTATATATGATTATTTATACATGGAATACAGTATATTATATATGATTATTTATAAATGGAATACAGTATATTATATATGATTATTTATAAATGGAATACAGTATATTATATATGATTATTTATAAATGGAATACAGTATAATATTATTTCCATGCCTGGAGCCAAACTAACTCCTCTGGGACAGATATCTGATAGCACCAGTCCGATTCGATCACCACTAACGCCTCATAGTGCCTCTGCAGCACCACTCTAACGCCTCATAGTGCCTCTGCAGCACCACTAACGCCTCATAGTGCCTCTGCAGCACCACTAACGCCTCATAGTGCCTCTGCAGCACCACTCCAGTGTCTCTGCAGCACCACTAACGCCTCATAGTGTCTCTGCAGCACCATTAACGCCTCATAGTGCCTCTGCAGCACCACTCTAACGCCTCATAGTGCGCCTCTGCAGCACCACTAACGCCTCATAGTGCCTCTGCAGCACCACTCTAACGCCTCATAGTGTCTCTGCAGCACCACTCTAACGCCTCATAGTGCCTCTGCAGCACCACTCTAACGCCTCTGCAGCACCACTCCAGTGTCTCTGCAGCACCACTAACGCCTCATAGTGCCTCTGCAGCACCACTAACGCCTCATAGTGCCTCTGCAGCACCACTCCAGTGTCTCTGCAGCACCACTAACGCCTCATAGTGTCTCTGCAGCACCATTAACGCCTCATAGTGCCTCTGCAGCACCACTAACGCCTCATAGTGCCTCTGCAGCACCACTAACGCCTCATAGTGCCTCTGCAGCACCACTCTAACGCCTCATAGTGTCTCTGCAGCACCACTCTAACGCCTCATAGTGCCTCTGCAGCACCACTCTAACGCCTCTGCAGCACCACTCCAGTGTCTCTGCAGCACCACTAACGCCTCATAGTGCCTCTGCAGCACCACTAACGCTTCATAGTGCCTCTGCAGCACCACTAACGCTTCATAGTGTTTCTGTGCACCACTCTACCGCCTCATAGTGCCTCTGCAGCACCACTAACGCCTCAGTGTCTCTGTGCACCACTCTACCGCCTCATAGTGCCTCTGCAGCACCACTCTAACGCCTCATAGTGCCTCTGCAGCACCACTCTAACGCCTCATAGTGCCTCTGCAGCACCACTCTAACACCTCATAGTGCCTCTGCAGCACCACTCTAACGCCTCATAGTGCCTCTGCAGCACCACTCTAACGCCTCTGCAGCACCACTCCAGTGTCTCTGCAGCACCACTAACGCCTCAGTGTCTCTGCAGCACCACTAACGCCTCATAGTGCCTCTGCAGCACCACTAACGCCTCATAGTGTCTCTGCAGCACCACTAACGCCTCATAGTGCCTCTGCAGCACCACTAACGCCTCATAGTGCCTCTGCAGCACCACTAACGCCTCAGTGTCTCTGTGCACCACTCTACCGTCTCATAGTGCCTCTGCAGCACCACTAACGCCTCAGTGTCTCTGTGCACCACTCTACCGCCTCATAGTGCCTCTGCAGCACCACTAACGCCTCAGTGTCTCTGTGCACCACTCTAACACCTGAATTAAACACTGTCACCAATCTGTTAAAGTAGGCTAATTGGCTAGTACTGTCATCAGCTGTTAAAGTAGGCTAATTGGCTAGCAATGTCATCAGCTGTTGTTTACAGTTTCTGTTATGTCATCATTATTTTTCTATGTAGGCTTTACAGAGGGCGTGTCAAGCTTTATAGCACCACTGTTGTGACAACAAGGCTATGCGTACAGAAGAGTAAGAGTTAGGCTCTCAGGGTATTTTAGTACAGTCAGTGGGCACCATATCCACCCCCCTATGGACCATGACTCATCCTGCAGTCCATTCTAAGAACTTGATTAGGGGCCGGAGCAGTCCATTTTAGGGGCATGATTGGGGAAGGATCAGTTCCTTTTAGGGGCAGGATCAGTTCCTTTTAGGGGCATGCCGGGAGCAGTCCATTATAACAGCATGATTAGGGAAGGATCAGTACATTATAACAGCATGATTAGGGGCCGGACAGACCATTATAACAGCATGATTGGGGCCGGACCAGTCCATTATAACAGCATGATTAGGGACCGGACCAGTCCATTATAACAGCATGATTGGGGTGGACTACAGTAGTAGAAGCAGCGTTTGTTGGCTCCTAGCAGGCTCTCTCTCTTTCTTGCTGCAGGCTTACGTTACCTCTGGGGAGATGCTGGGGAACATTCTCAGGCTGGTCATACCCATGGTAACCCAGATGTTGGACTGGGGGTGCGTGTGGCGGGCTGCTGCCGCAGGAAGAGAGGTAGCGTGGGAAGAGCTCAGCTCAGCACGGCCTGTTTTTCGTCTGCTGGATCACCTGGAAAAGGGAGGGAGAATGAGTACCTCCACCCAACCCAGTACCCTCCACCCAACCCAGTACCCTCCACCCAACCCCAGTACCCTCCACCCAACCCAGTACCCTCCACCCAACCCAGTACCCTCCACCCAACCCAGTACCCTCCACCCAACCCAGTACCCTCTACCCAACCCAGTACCCTCCAACCAACCCAGTACCTCTACCCAACCCTCTAGTACCTCCACCCAACCCTACAACCCAGTACCTCTACCCAACCCAGTACCTCCACCCAACCCAGTACCTCCACCCAACCCCAGTACCTCCACCCAACCCAGTACCTCCACCAAACAGATTCTCTACCCAACCCAGGTACACTCTACCCAACCCAATTACCTCCACCCAACCCAGTACCTCCACCCAACCCAGTACACTCCACCCACTGTTGTCTGGACTGTATATTAACTCTAGCTCTTAAAATGGTTTCTCCCAAAATGATATATATATATATATATATTTTTTTTTCAATCTAATTTTAATATTTACATTTTCTAATTGAAAAACATTCTAATGTTCCAACTGTTCTGTATTGGCATGTCATGTATTACATGCTATTGATTTTAAAATGATTGTTTTGCAATTGTTTAGTAATTATTATGAATGTATTTCTTCAAGTTTTATCTGTGAGCAAGAATAAATCAACTCTGAGGGCTGAGCCCTAATTTCAGGTATGCACACACACACACACACACACAACAGGTATGCACACACACACACACACAACAGGTATGCACACACACACACACACACACAACAGGTATGCACACACACACACACACACACACACACAACAGGTATGCACACACACACACACACAACAGGTATGCACACACACACACACACACAACAGGTATGCACACACACACACACAACAGGTATGCACACACACACACACAACAGGTATGCACACACACACACACAACAGGTATGCACACACACACACACAACAGGTATGCACACACACACACACAACAGGTATGCACACACACACACACAACAGGTATGCACACACACACACAACAGGTATGCACACACACACACAACAGGTATGCACACACACACACACAACAGGTATGCACACACACACACACAACAGGTATGCACACACACACACACAACAGGTATGCACACACACACACAACAGGTATGCACACACACACAAC
>NW_025750949.1:0-17048 GCF_021184085.1 Oncorhynchus gorbuscha | reverse complement strand
AGAAATAAAAGCTTAAATAAATCATTCTCTCTACTATTATTCTGACATTTCACATTCTTAAAATAAAGTGGTGACCCTAACTGACCTAAGACAGGGAATTTTTACTAGGATTAGTTGTCAGGAATTGTGAAAAACTGAGTTTAAATGTGTTTGGCTAAGGTGTATGTAAATGTCCGACTTCAACTGTATGTTTGGAGTTAACTTTCTAGCTAATAGGCTATGTTAGAGTTTACACCTTTTACAATTATAATGTGGGGAGGTCAAAATAATCAAAAAGCGATCTACCAAATCTATTCATGTTAAAATGTCTCCTTGCCATTATCATTCACCTAATGATAAGACAAGATGTGGAGACTGTCACGTTCTGACCTTTATTTCCTTTGTTTTGTCTTTATTTAGTATGGTCAGGGCATGAATTGGGGTGGGCAGTCTATGTTTTGTGTTTCTATGTTTTGGTTTCTGTTTCGGCCTAGTATGGTTCTCAATCAGAGGCAGCTGTTTATCGTTGTCCCTGATTGAGAACCATATTTAGGCAGCCTCATTTTCAGTGGTGTTTTGTGGGTGTTTGTTTCCTGTGTCAGTGTTTGTGCCACACGGGACTGTTTCGTTTCCATTTCACTTTGTTATTTTGTATTTGTGTCATGTTCAGTCTTTTCTATTAAAACATGGACACTTACCACGCTGCGTATTGGTCCGATCCTTGCTACACCTCTTCAGACGAAGAGGAGGAGATCTGCCGTTACAGAGACATGTTTTTGCTAACGTATGATGGGGGTCCCTGGTTCGCCAGTTTGTCTGGGAGGGTTCCTGGGAAAGAAAAGGCCCCTGGTCTATACCAATGCAGTAATATTACGCATGAATCCTATTATGAAGACACTTGATCGCAATGTTAAGTTGTTTTATCTTCATGTGGCCTTGTGAATTTCAGCAATGATTGCAAGGTCAGTCTTTTAATACACAGTGGTGACCCTGCCTGATTATTCCTAACACACTGACTTTGTCAATGTTACTGTATTAGCGGGATTATGGAGTATAACCACAGCTAGTGCAAATGAAGGTGGGTATAATTTCATACACACACACTTTGTATGCAAATGAAACGTCAGATAAAACAAAGGCCATACCACAAAAGGCAAATGTATAACAAACAAATAGCTGTTTACTTCTTCTACATGTACAGTACCACCACAGGCAATGATTTATTAGCAATTCTTTTCACCATAAAATACATCAAATAACTGCACAATGCAGCAGCATTGTTCAGTGATAATTACATTCACCATTAATTAAAACATAAAACAACGATGTTATCAGGATGTTTCTCTACACAGAAGGAACAGATGATACTCTATTATAATATGCACTTTATTCAAAGCCTTGATATGGTTTTTCTTCTTCATATAAAATAGTTATTTGGTCAATTCATAATCAGGTACCTGATACCAATTTAGCGTCAAACATTTAATTCAGCAAATCAATGAGTTTTAATGAAAAGATTGTGAAATATTCAGGAGCCATGTTTTATACCACACAGAATTTTATAGTTTTGCTCTGATTATTTTTTATCCACCAAGTGTTTTGGTGTTTCACTGGAAACTTTGAAGCTCAAGCTTTTGAGAGACAGAGATCTATAAATGTCAGAGACTAACCACACTGGCCTACATTTGACAAGCGATCACAAAATACTACCCATCAAATAAATATAGAAAAATCAAACGTGTTTTGAACACAGGAAAAAGATTAAATGAGGGGGCTTGCAGAGAGATTCGGATCATCCACTATTCGACTTTGATTAATTCGGATTCTGGCTTGTGTAAAACACAATGATGTATTTAAGTATCTAAAAATATACCACAAAATGTATCCTTATATTATTCTAATCATAAAATAATTATTGGTTAGTAATAAAAACATTAATTTATAACATATTTTACGTCCCCCAGCAAGAAAACCAAACATTTTGCTCGAACAGAAAGGGGAAGTAACAAAGAGTCACTGAAAACAACCAAAACAGGTGGAGTTTTAGAAGGGGTTCTGAAAGACACTCGCGGGTTTGTACACTGAAAGTTCAAAGTCATGTAAATGTTACAACCAAAATGCAAACACGTATTCTGCCAAAGAACTTGTTTGATCACCTGCCTGACTGCACTACACCACTGTGTTGGCCCCACACAAAGCTAATGCAGTAATCACAATAATCAGACAGAAGTTGCATTCATGGGGTTGGTTTGATTCTGATTCTGTGGCTTAATTCTCTTTTGTCTTTCATACACAAAGGCATACAAGAAGGGGTTCAAACAGCTGTTGATTAAGATCAGAGCCTTGGCATTATCCCCAACCATCTTCCTAAAATATTTAATGTTGGTGTAGTCTTCCGGATGAGCCGTTTTGACTAAAATAGCTGCAATATCTATCGTATTGATGATATTTACAGGCATCCAGAATATAAAGAAGGTTACTAAAATGCTGGTCACTAGATTTTTCATTCTCTGATGCCTTGAGACAGCCTTTCGATGCATTGAGCATTCCTCTTCTGTGTCCTTTGGCTTGGTCCTCTTCTGGAAACAAAAGTAACATGTGGCCAGGATGGAGAAAGGGATGACAAACCCAAAAATAGTCTCCATCAGAAGAATTGACACTTTCTCCCATTCAAATATTGTAGTCCTTTGGCACCTCATCCGTCCCCTCTTGGGCACAACCCCTCGAGTGAAGACAATGGGAAGGCGAGGACACACACCAGTACCCAGAGGCCCACCAGCATCTTATTATGTCGCTCCTTGAGGTGTCGCTCCTTGGAAGGGTTGTTGCTCATTGTGTTTCTAGTCTTATTCTTCGCAATGCGGTGCCGGTGCACACCTATCAAGGTGACATTCAGAACACTGCCATACAGACAGCAGTACAGGCCGTAGGTGGAGAGGCCACACATCCAAGTACCAAGGGTCCATTCATAGGTCAGTACGTAGATGACCAGAGGGATGCTGCTGAGGGACAAAGTGTCTGAGACAGCTAGGCTCAGGATCAACTTCAGAGAGAAGCTCTCGTTCTCCTTCAACGTCATGTGCTTGATTTTTTTAGCAATGGTGACGATCACTGCTATATTGCAAGGCAGTCCCACTAGAAAGCACAGCCCCAGAACCAAGCAAGGGGCTAGAACATTAAAGTCCCTGGATGTATTGTTGGAGGTGAGGTTGCTGTCCAAGATGGTGGTACAGTTGGAAGTAAGGTTCCCATCCAAGTTGAAGGAGGTAGAAAAGTTGTACGGCTGCATGGTGAAATGGCTTTGTGTTAGTACTCCACAGCAGAGTGAAGAGAAACTAGAAGCTCAGGAAAATAACTTGGTTCATGTTTTAAATGAGCATGACAACATCTACCCCCCCCCCACACACACACACTTGGTTCACCAATCAAATGTTAGCCTACTTGGCACCTTTTCAAAAATATTCTATACATTGTGTATCACCGGAAGCATTTGACATAATTCTGCATTTATTAAGAAGATAGATATTTGAGGGCATCAGTGGTAGATAGCAGATTACAGGAAAATAAACTGTCCTCATACTAAAATTAATTTACAGGAAAATAAACTGTCCTCATACTAAAATTAATTTACAGGAAAATAAACTGTCCTCATACTAAAATTAATTTACAGGAAAATAAACTGTCCTCATACTAAAATTAATTTACAGGAAAATAAACTGTCCTCATACTAAAATTAATTTACAGGAAAATAAACTGTCCTCATACTAAAATTAATTTACAGGAAAATAAACTGTCCTCATACTAAAATTAATTTGAAGAAAATAAACAATCTGTGGACATTGTCTATCCATGTTTCTTGATTATAGATGTTATGGTAAGTAGTTGCCTGACAAAGCTGTGATCCTGGAGGTTAGAAGCTCTGCTATTCTCCATTCCCAATGCTCTGAATATACTGGACATTCATAGCTAGTTCCGTATAGCTATGACTTTTAATGAATTACCAAGGGGTTAAGAAAGACAATGAAGTACGTTACAATGATTAAAAACACAAAAGCACACTGTTTTATTTTGTTCACATCTACACCAACATAAAAATTATACTTTTGTGTGAGTACAAAAGGTTTCATGCCACAACGTTATAAATCTGTAATAATAAAAAAGTTGACAGAAAAAGATTAATAACATTATCTTTATTTTCCCATCACAGTTGTAAAACCACAAGAGTGATGCATTCAGAGAAGGAGGAATTGATTATTTCAGTTACATTTTAGATGGTTAACCAAATGACTAGTCAGCTTTTGTCTGTCTTCTGGAGAATTCTGTGGTGGCATGCGCAGTCGTAGAGAATGAAACTGAAATAATCAACTACAGTGGTAGGCTTGATTACCAACAACGACGAGACAACCTACAGGGAGGAGGTGAGGGCACTCGTGAGTGTGGTGTCAGGAAAATAACCTCACACTCAACGTCAACAAAACTAAGGAGATGATTGTGGACTTCAGGAAACAGCAGAGGGAACACCCCCCTATCCACATCGATGGGACAGTAGTGGAGAGGGTAGTAAGTTTTGAGTTCCTCGCCGTACACATCACAGACAAACTGAATTTGTCCACCCACACAGACAGCATCGTGAAGAAGGCGCAGCAGCGCCTCTTCAACCTCAGGAGGCTGAAGAAATTTGGCTTGTCACCAAAAGCGCTCACAAACTTCTACAGATGCACAATCGAGAGCATCCTGCCGGGCTGTATCACCGCCTGGTACGGCAACTGCTCCGCCCACAACCGTAAGGCTCTCCAGAGGGTAGTGAGGTCTGCACAACACATCACCGGGGGCAAACTACCTGCCCTCCAGGACACCTACACCACCCGATGTTACAGGAAGGCCATAAAGATCATCAAGGACAACAACCACCCGAGCCACTGCCTGTTCACCCCGCTATCATCCAGAAGGCGAGGTCAGTACAGGTGCATCAAAGCTGGGACCGAGAGACTGAAAAACAACTTCTATCTCAAGGCCATCAGACTGTTAAACATTTACATTTACATTTAAGTCATTTAGCAGACGCTCTTATCCAGAGCGACTTACAAATTGGTGCATTCACCTTATGACATCCAGTGGAACAACCACTTTACAATAGTGCATCTAAATATTTTAAGGGGGGTGAGAAGGATTACTTTATCCTATCCTAGGTATTCCTTAAAGAGGTGGGGTTTCAGGTGTCTCCGGAAGGTGGTGATTGACTCCGCTGTCCTGGCGTCGTGAGGGAGTTTGTTCCACCATTGGGGAGCCAGAGCAGCGAACAGTTTTGACTGAGCTGAGCGGGAACTGTACTTCCTCAGTGGTAGGGAGGCGAGCAGGCCAGAGGTGGATGAACGCAGTGCCCTTATTTGGGTGTAGGGCCTGATCAGAGCCTGGAGGTACTGAGGTGCCGTTCCCTCACAGCTCCGTAGGCAAGCACCATGGTCTTGTAGCGGATGCGAGCTTCAACTGGAAGCCAGTGGAGAGCGGAGGAGCGGGGTGACGTGAGAGAACTTGGGAAGGTTGAACACTAGACGGGCTGCGGCGTTCTGGATGAGTTGTAGGGGTTTAATGGCACAGGCAGGGAGCCCAGCCAACAGCGAGTTGCAGTAATCCAGACGGGAGATGACAAGTGCCTGGATTAGGACCTGCGCCGCTTCCTGTGTGAGGCAGGGTCGTACTCTGCGGATGTTGTAGAGCATGAACCTACAGGAACGGGCCACCGCCTTGATATTAGTTGAGAACGACAGTTTGTTGTCCAGGATCACGCCAAGGTTCTTAGCGCTCTGGGAGGAGGACACAATGGAGTTGTCAACCGTGATGGCGAGATCATGGAACGGGCAGTCCTTCCCGGGAGGAAGAGCAGCTCCGTCTTGCCGAAGTTCAGCTTGAGGTGGTGATCCGTCATCCACACTGATATGTCTGCCAGACATGCAGAGATGCGATTCGCCACCTGGTCATCAGAAGGGGAAAGGAGAAGATTAATTGTGTGTCGTCTGCATAGCAATGATAGGAGAGACCATGTGAGGTTATGACAGAGCCAAGTGACTTGGTGTATAGCGAGAATAGGAGAGGGCCTAGAACAGAGCCCTGGGGGACACCAGTGGTGAGAGCGCGTGGTGAGGAGACAGATTCTCGCCACGCCACCTGGTAGGAGCGACCTGTCAGGTAGGACGCAATCCAAGCGTGGGCCGCGCCGGAGATGCCCAACTCGGAGAGGGTGGAGAGGAGGATCTGATGGTTCACAGTATCGAAGGCAGCCGATAGGTCTAGAAGGATGAGAGCAGAGGAGAGAGAGTTAGCTTTAGCGGTGCGGAGCGCCTCCGTGATACAGAGAAGAGCAGTCTCAGTTGAATGACTAGTCTTGAAACCTGACTGATTTGGATCAAGAAGGTCATTCTGAGAGAGATAGCGGGAGAGCTGACCAAGGACAGCACGTTCAAGAGTTTTGGAGAGAAAAGAAAGAAGGGATACTGGTCTGTAGTTGTTGACATCGGAGGGATCGAGTGTAGGTTTTTTCAGAAGGGGTGCAACTCTCGCTCTCTTGAAGACGGAAGGGACGTAGCCAGCGGTCAGGGATAAGTTGATGAGCGAGGTGAGGTAAGGGAGAAGGTCTCCGGAAATGGTCTGGAGAAGAGAGGAGGGGATAGGGTCGAGCGGGCAGGTTGTTGGGCGGCCGGCCGTCACAAGACGCGAGATTTCATCTGGAGAGAGAGGGGAGAAAGAGGTCAGAGCACAGGGTAGGGCAGTGTGAGCAGAACCAGCGGTGTTGTTTAAACAGCCATCACTAACATTGAGTGGCTGCTGCCAACACACTGACTCAACTCCAGCCACTTTAATAATGGGAATTGATGGGAATTGATGTAAAATATATCACTAGCCACTTTAAACAATGCTACTTAATATAATGTTTACATACTCTACATTATTCATATATACGTATATACTGTACTCTATATCATCTACTGCATCTTTATGTAATACATGTATCACTAGCCACTTTCAACTATGCCACTTTGTTTACATACCCTACATTACTCATCTCATATGTATATACTGTACTCGATACCATCTACTGCATCTTGCCTATGCCGCTCTGTACCATCACTCATTCATATATCTTTATGTACATATTCTTTATCCCTTTACACTTGTGTGTATAAGGTAGTAGTTTTGGAATGGTTAGTTAGATTACTCGTTTGTTATTACGGCATTGTCGGAACTAGAAGCACAAGCATTTCGCTACACTCGCATTAACAGCTGCTAACCATGTGTATGTGACAAATACATTTGATTTGATTTTGATTTTTAGAGAATTTGTCAGTAATTCCAAACGGCCTCATAATCAAATCAAATCAAATCAAATTTATTTATATAGCCCTTCGTACATCAGCTGATATCTCAAAGTGCTGTACAGAAACCCAGCCTAAAACCCCAAACAGCAAACAATGCAGGTGTAAAAGCACGGTGGCTAGGAAAAACTCCCTAGAAAGGCCAAAACCTAGGAAGAAACCTAGAGAGGAACCGGGCTATGTGGGGTGGCCAGTCCTCTTCTGGCTGTGCCGGGTAGAGATTATAACAGAACATGACCAAGATGTTCAAATGTTCATAAATGACCAGCATGGTCAAATAATAATAAGGCAGAACAGTTGAAACTGGAGCAGCAGCACAGTCAGGTGGACTGGGGACAGCAAGGAGCCATCATGTCAGGTAGTCCTGGGGCACGGTCCTAGGGCTCAGGTCCTCCGAGAGAGAGAAAGAAAGAGAGAATTAGAGAGAGCATATGTGGGGTGGCCAGTCCTCTTCTGGCTGTGCCGGGGTGGAGATTATAACAGAACGTGGCCAAGATGTTCAAATGTTCATAAATGACCAGCATGGTTGAATAATAGTAAGGCAGAACAGTTGAAACTGGAGCAGGAGCATGGCCAGGTGGACTGGGGACAGCAAGGAGTCCTCATGTCAGGTAGTCCTGGGACATGGTCCTAGGGCCCAGGCCAGTTGAATCATAATCATATAGCACGCCTACCCTGGACGTCCACATCCAGCTTCTTCACCTGCAGGATCATCTGAAGGGGGGTGGGGGATTTCTCTCAGTGGGTAGGCCTATGCCCTTCCAGGCCAAACCATGGCTGTACACCTGCCCAGTCACGTGAAATTCATAGATTCATAGATTAGGGCCTAATGATTTTATTTCAATTGACTGATTTCCTTATATGAAATGTAACTCGTTAAAATCGTAGAAATTATTGCATGTTGCGTTTATAATTTTGTTCAGTATACTTGACTCTGTTTGATGATGACTACTATAATATAATCAGTATACACCTATCATAATAATTGGGGAAAACTGAGAGATTTTTTAAAACAATGTTTTGATCATCAACCTTCTTTGGTTTAGGTCCAATCCCTGATTTCTGAAGCATCCTCAAATCAGCTCTAATTAGGATCACAAATATGAAATGGTTAGTCCTTACTTACCTTAGTCTGGGACTTCCTAGTCTAGAGATAATTTACCTGAAGTTAAGCAATATCTCAGAAAGTCATTTTTTTAAAATCTGGATGAAATTAAGTAGAATTAGCCTAGTCTTGACTGAAATTAAAATCAGTCTGGGTAACCACCACTCCAAGTTTAGCTGGAATTAAGCCCAAAATATTTGAGGAATGTTATTGGTTGACGATAGACCTATGACATTGCCCTACGTCTTGCGCTGCACAGAATATCAGATCTCAACAACGATTGGAGAATTGTTTAACATCACCAGTACCACATCCTTATTATTTACTGTTGAAGTTGGAAGTTTACATACACCTTAGCCAAACACATTTAAACTCAGTTTTTCACAATTCCTGACATTTAATCCCAGTAAAATGTATTTGTTTTAGGTCAGTTAGGATCACAACTTTATTTTAAGAATGTGAAATGTCAGAATAATAGAGGGAATGATTTATTTCAGCTTTTATTTCTTTCATCACATTCCCAGTGGGTTCAGACGTTTGCATACACTCAATTAGTATTTGGTAGCATTGCCTATAAATTGTTTAACTTGGTAAAACGTTTTCGTAGCCTTCCACAAGTTTCCCACAATAAAGTGGGTGAATTTTGGCCCATTTCTCCTGACAGAGCTGGTGTAACTGAGTCAGGTTTGTAGGCCTCCTTGCTCACACATGCTTTTTCAGTTCTGCCCAAAAATGTTCTATAGGATTGAGGTCACGGCTTTGTGATGGCCACTCCCATACCTTGACTTTGTTGTCCACAACTTTGGAAGTATGCTTGGGGTCATTGTCCATTTGGAAGACCCATTTGAGACCAAGCTTTAACTTCCTGACACCATCTTGAGATGGTACTTCAATATATTCACAATTGTCCTCCCATCTGTTTTGTGAAGTGCACCAGTTCCTCCTGCAGCAAAGCACCCCCACAACATTAATTTTCCAAGCTGTTGAAAGGCACAGTCAACTTAGAGCATGTAAACTTCTGACCCACTGGAATTGTGATTATAAGTGAAATAATCTGTCTGTAAACAATTGTTGGAAAAATGACTTGTGTCATGCACAAAATATATGTCCTAACCGACTTGCCAAAACTATAGTTTGTTATAGTGGTTGAAAAACGAGTTTTAATGACTCCAACCTAAGTGTATGTAAACTTCCGACTTCAACTGTATATATTTTCATAAATGCAACACGATGCAAGAGACAGGTTGGAATGTCTGACTAGAATATGAGGCAAATCTACATTAAATTTGAGGTGTTTTAATTTGTTGATTAAATGCGAGATATGATTGTTTGGTTGCAGGACACGGAACAAAGATCCAAAATGCAGAACTGTCCTGCACAATCTGGGACATTTGTTCACCCTGGACTGCTACACGATCTGCACCCACCTCAAAAGACGAGGCATCCATTCACATTTGGCTCAACGCCACACATTTGAATAAATCCCCGAAACCACCCTCAATTGCTCTTTTCACTTTGTGGAAAGGAAACCTCCAGAGCACCACCCTATTCCAGAAAAGTATATTGGCTACGATGCCCATAAAAGACGATGCCCATAAAAGACGATGCCCATAAAAGACGATGCCCATAAAAGACGATGCCCATAAAAGACGATGCCCATAAAAGACGATGCCCATAAAAGAAGCGAAGGCAAAAGAAGCGAAGACGTCATCAATTCAAACATGTAATGTTACAGCTAGCCAGGTGTAATAAAATAATATACTTACATAGCTGCTCTAGCTATGTAAACACCATCCAACTCTGAACACATTGACCATACTAGTAGGTCAGCTACAATTAATGTTTGTCACGCCTACCTGTTTACTTTCTTTGCCAACAACAAGTTTCCAGTCTGTGTAGATATGAGAACATGCATTCAGGTTAGAAAATGTAGCGAGCTAACATAACCTAATTGATTTGAGACACATTGTATTTAGCTAACTTGTTTTTTATGTTTGAGTGTTGTGTCATGTCGGAGTGATCGGAGGAACGACTGAGCATTCACGTGCTCAGAGCTTGGAAGGAAAGCAAGAAACCTTCTCACCATTGACAGCCGAAATCGCTGCCATTTTCATTGGACATCCGAGTTCAGCATGTGGGACAGATCAGGGTCCACAAATCATACCCGAGTTTCCAGTCGTAATTACAAGTTGGAGGGGCATTCATGTGTATTTTCCCAGTAGGAAGGTCGTATTTACAAGTTCCCAACATGACGTGTATGTGGCATTGGTCAAGTTTGCAAAAAATAAGTAGTTAACATTCTTACATTTTGTACAGATGATCGTCATGGCGACAGTTTACCGCAAAGCTAGATATGAGGATGACCAGATGCAAACTGCGGAATTCAAATCAAGTGGGAAGATTCAGCTACATGAAAAAATGGCCTCCAAACAAATCCAATGTCACAATGTTGAGGAACTATTAAACCAAAAACCATCTGAAGAACACTTTACACTGGCCTACCTTTTCTAGCATTCTTTGCACATTTCCTCCTTACACATTTCAACAGCATCAACTTCAAACTGGACATCATGGATCTAATACTGATGACCCTGATCAGGCAGAAATTCAACCTAATCCAAGAAGATCTTGCAGGTTTCCCAGAGTTTTGTAAGCAGGATCATATCCCACTGGATGAAAGTATCGAAGGAGAAAAAAATACTTAGCATCTGTACTGCTTGTTAACCTCTACCCTCAGTGCCACCCTCTACTCCCACCCCCGAAGATGGGTTTTCCTTACATTTTTGATGAGTTAACAGCTCTCATATAGTTCTTACAGAAATCATGTAAAATAATTATGCTGCTTAGAAAAAATGTAACTGATCACATATACATGAGAAAATACTATAATTTCATGATAGTATTTTACCAAAAAGATCATGATAGGTCTCTTTTTGGTAAAATACTATAATTTCATGATAGGTCTATTTTTGGTAAAAATACTATAATTTCATGATAAGTCTCTTTTTGGTCAAATACTCCACCCCTCCCTCTTCCCCTCCCCACACACAAACGAGAGCACTTGTAAAATGCTCACTTTTATTTTTAACTACTTTTTTGTCATTGCATACATGTTTTGTTTCATTGTGACTTTAGTCCAGTTCTGCCCATGTACAACACTGTCCTTGCAAAGCCATAGACAATGATGCATTATAACGATGGATTTCTTTTGTTACAGAAGATGATGATTAATCCAAAAAATTAAAATACTTTGATGAGTTTGCAATCTTGACAAGCATTATGTATATTTAAAAACATCCGATCACCAACATCCGATCTGTCATGCAGGTGAAGGAGGACCCAAACGCGACTTAACAGAAACAGAGTTTATTAATGCTCAAAACCAAATAACTGAAATCCTCTAGATAGTAGAGGGGAAAACAACTGGAGAAGCGGCCACAGACTGCAGGTCGCTTCGGTAGGCGCAGGCCGTAGTCCACTGAGACACCTGCTCACACGCAGCGTCTGAAGAAGGCACAAAACACGACAGGACAGGGTGATACACAATCACGGCAAAAACACGACAGGACAGGGCGAAACGCAATAACAGCATGGAATACAAAACAAGGAACCGACGGCACAGGAACGGAACACAAAGGAATAAATAGGGAGTCTAATCAGGGGAAAGGATCGGGAACAGGTGTGGGAAGGCTAAATGATGATTAGGGGAATAGGAACAGCTGGGAGCAGGAACGGAACGACAGAGAGAAGAGAGAGCGAGAGAGTGAAAGGGGGAGGGGGAGAGAGAGGGATAGAACCAAACAAGACCAGCAGAGGGAAACGAATAGCATGGGGAGCACAGGGACAAGACATGACAATAAATGACAAACATGACAGTACCCCCCCACTCACCGAGCGCCTCCTGGCGCACTCGAGGAGGAATCCTGGCGGCAACGGAGGAAATCATCGATGAGCGAACGGTCCAGCACGTCCCGAGACGGAACCCAACTCCTCTCCTCAGGACCGTAACCCTCCCAATCCACTAGGTATTGGTGACCCCGTCCCCGAGAACGCATGTCCATAATTTTATGTACTTTGTAAATAGGTGCGCTCTCGACAAGGACGGGAGGGGGGGAGGGAAGACGAACGGGGGGTGCGAAGAAAGGGCTTAACACAGGAGACATGGAAGACAGGGATGGACGCGACGAAGATGTCGCGGAAGAAGCAGTCGCACAGCGACAGGATTGACGACCTGGGAGACACGGAACGGACCAATGAACCGCGGAGTCAACTTACGAGAAGCTGTCGTAAGAGGAAGGTTGCGAGTGGAAAGCCACACTCTCTGGCCGCAACAATACCTTGGACTCTTAATCCTGCGTTTATTGGCGGCTCACCGTCTGTGCCCTGTAACGGCAAAGTGCAGACCTCACCCTCCTTCCAGGTGCGCTCACAACGTTGGACAAACGCTTGAGCGGAGGGAACGCTGGACTCGGCAAGCTGGGATGAGAACAGAGGAGGCTGGTAACCCAGACTACTCTGAAACGGAGATAACCCGGTAGCAGACGAAGGAAGCGAATTGTGAGCGTATTCTGCCCAGGGGAGCTGTTCTGCCCAAGACGCAGGGTTCCTGGAAAGAAAGGCTGCGTAGTATGCGACCAATCGTCTGATTGGCCCTCTCTGCTTGACCGTTAGACTGGGGATGAAACCCGGAAGAGAGACTGACGGACGCACCAATCAAACGACAGAACTCCCTCCAAAACTGTGACGTGAATTGCGGACCTCTGTCTGAAACGGCGTCTAACGGAGGCCATGAATTCTGAATACATTCTCAATAATGATTTGTGCCGTCTCCTTAGCGGAAGGAAGTTTAGCGAGGGGAATGAAATGTGCCGCCTTAGAGAACCTATCGACAACCGTCAGAATCACAGTCTTCCCCGCAGACAAAGGCAGACCGGTAATGAAGTCTAAGGCAATGTGAGACCATGGTCGAGAAGGAATGGGAGCGGTCTGAGACGACCGGCAGGAGGAGAGTTACCCGACTTAGTCTGCGCGCAGTCCGAACAGGCAGCCACGAAACGGCGCGTGTCACGCTCCTGAGTCGGCCACCAAAAGCGCTGGCGAATAGACGCAAGAGTGCCTCGAACACCGGGATGACCCGCTAACTTGGCAGAGTGAGCCCACTGAAGAACAGCCAGACGAGTGGAAACAGGAAACGAAAAGGAGGTTACTAGGACAAGCGCGCGGCGACGCAGTGTGCGTGAGTGCTTGCTTAACCTGTCTTTCAATTCCCCAGACTGTTAACCCGACAACACGCCCATAAGGAAGAATCCCTCGGGATCAGTAGAAGCCACAGAAGAACTAAACAGACGGGATAAGGCATCAGGCTTGGTGTTCTTGCTACCCGGACGGTAAGAAATCACAAACTCGAAACGAGCGAAAAACAACGCCCAACGAGCTTGACGGGCATTAAGTCGTTTGGCAGAACGGATGTACTCAAGGTTCTTATGGTCTGTCCAAACGACAAAAGGAACGGTCGCCCTCCAACCACTGTCGCCATTCGCCTAGGGCTAAGCGGATGGCGAGCAGTTCACGGTTACCCACATCATAGTTGCGCTCAGATGGGGACAGGCGATGAGAAAAATAAGCGCAAGGATGAACCTTATCGTCAGACTGGGAGCGCTGGGATAGAATGGCTCCCACGCCTACCTCTGAAGGCCAACCTCGACAATGAATTGTCTAGTGACGTCAGGAGTAACGAGGATAGGAGCGGACGTAAAACGTTCTTTTAGAAGATCAAAAGCTCCCTGGGCGGAACCGGACCACTTAAAACACGTCTTGACAGAAGTAAGAGCTGTGAGAGGGGCAGCAACTTGACCGAAATTACGAATGAAACGCCGATAGAAATTAGCGAAACCTAAGAAGCGCTGCAACTCGACACGTGACCTTGGAACGGGCCAATCACTGACAGCTTGGACCTTAGCGGAATCCATCTGAATGCCTTCAGCGGAAATAACGGAACCGAGAAAAGTAACGGAGGAGACATGAAAAGAGCACTTCTCAGCCTTTACGTAGAGACAATTCTCTAAAAGGCGCTGTAGAACACGTCGAACGTGCTGAACATGAATCTCGAGTGACGGAGAAAAATCAGGATATCGTCAAGATAGACAAAAACAAAATGTTTAGCATGTCTCTCAGAACATCATTAACTAATGCCTGAAAAACAGCTGGCGCATTGGCGAGACCGAACGGCAGAACCCGGTACTCAAAATGCCCTAACGGAGTATTAAACGCCGTTTCCACTCGTCCCTCTCTGATGCGCACGAGATGGTAAGCGTTACGAAGGTCCAACTTAGTAAAGCACCTGGCTCCCTGCAGAATCTCGAAGGCTGATGACATATGGGGAAGCGGATAACGATTCTTAACCGTTATGTCATTCAGCCCTCGATAATCCACGCAGGGGCGCAGAGTACCGTCCTTCTTCTTAACAAAAAGAACCCCGCCCGGCCGGAGAGGAAGAAGGCACTATGGTACCGGCGTCAAGAGACACAGACAAATAATCCTCGAGAGCCTTACGTTCGGGAGCCGACAGAGAGTATAGTCTACCTCGAGGAGGAGTGGTCCCCGGAAGGAGATCAATACTACAATCATACGACCGGTGTGAGGAGGAAGGGAGTTGGCTCGGGACCGACTGAAGACCGTGCGCAGATCATGATATTCCTCCGGCACTCCTGTCAAATCGCCAGGTTCCTCCTGAGAAGTAGGGACAGAAGAAATGGGAGGGATGGCAGACATTAAACACTTCACATGACAAGAAACGTTCCAGGATAGGATAGAATTACTAGACCAATTAATAGAAGGATTATGACATACAAGCCAGGGGTGACCCAAAACAACAGGTGTAAACGGTGAACGGAAAATCAAAAAAGACATAGTCTCACTGTGGTTACCAGATACTGTGAGAGTTAAAGGTAGTGTCTCAAATTTGATACTGGGAAGATGACTACCATCTAAGGCAAACATGGGCGTAGGCCTGTCTAACGGTCTGAAAGGAATGTTATGTTTCCGAGCCCATGCTTCGTCCATGAAACAACCCTCAGCCCCAGAGTCAATCAAAGCACTGCATGTAGCACCGAACCGGTCCAGCGTAGATGGACCGACATAGTAGTACAAGATCTAGATGAAGGGACCTGAGTAGTAGCGCTCACCAGTAGCCCTCCGCTACTGATGGGCTCTGGCCTCTTACTGGACATGAAATAACAAAATGTCCAGCAACTCCGCAATAGAGGCACAGGCGGTTGGTGATCCTCTGTTCCCTCTCCTTATTCGAGATGCGAATCCCTCCCAGCTGCATGGGCTCAGTCTCAAAGCCAGAGGGAGATGGTTGCGATGCGGAGCAGGGAAACACTGTTGATGCGAGCTCTCTTCCACGAGCCCGGTGACGAAGATCTACCCGTCGTTCTATGCGGATGGCGAGAGCAATCATGAGTCCACATCTGAAGGAACCTCCGGGAGAGAATCTCATCCTTAACCACTGCGTGGAGTCCCTCCAGAAAACGAGCGAGCAGCGCCGGCTCGTTCCACTCACTAGAGGCAGCAAGAGTGCGAAACTCAATGGAATAATCCGTTATGGACCGTTCACCTTGGCATAAGGGAAGCCAGGGCCCTAGAAGCCTCCTCACCAAAAACTGAACGGTCAAAACCCGAATCATCTCCTCCTTAAAGTTCTGGAATCTGTTAGAGCAATCAGCCTTGCCTCCCAGATAGCTGTGCCCCATTCTCGAGCCCGGCCAGTAAGGGAGTGAAATGACGAAAGCAACCCGAAGCTCTCTAGAGTATGTGGGGGGTTGGAGAGAGAACACAATCTCACACTGCGTGAGAAAGGAGCGGCACTCAGTGGGCTGCCGGAGTAGCAAAGGTGGCTATTGAACCCTGGGTTCAGGAGGCTCGGCAGGCCAGGGAGAAACAGGTGGCACGAGACGTAGACTCTGGAACTGTCCAGAGGTCGGAAACCTGAGCGGCCAGGTTCTCCAGGCATGACGAGAGCAGCAGAATTCCTGCTCGTGTCTGCCGAGCATGGCTCCCTTGGATCACCGACGGCAGTGTAACGAGCGTCTGAAGTCGCTGGGTCCATTCTTTGGTCGGTTCGACTTCTGTCATGCAGGTGAAGGAGGACCCAAACGCGACTTAACAGAAACAGAGTTTATTAATGCTCAAAACCGAAATAACTGAAATCCTCTAGATAGTAGAGGGGAAAACAACTGGAGAAGTGGCCACAGACTGCAGGTGGCCGGGCAAGCGCAGGCCGTAGTCAACTGAGACACCTGCTCCACGCAGCGTCTGAAGAAGGCACAAAACACGACAGGACAGGGTGATACACAATCACGGCAAAAAACACGACAGGACAGGGCGCAAACGCAATAACAGCATGGAATACAAAACAAAGACAATGGCACAGGAACGGAACACAAAGGAATAAATAGGGAGTCTAATCAGGGGAAAGGATCGGGAACAGGTGTGGGAAGGCTAAATGATGATTAGGGGAATAGGAACAGCTGGGAGCAGGAACGGAACGACAGAGAGAAGAGAGAGCGAGAGAGTGAAAGGGGAGGGGGAGA